>NC_061100.1:31464417-31469417 GCF_015104395.2 Macrobrachium nipponense
TGGGAACCACTGAAGAACGAGTTTTATAGTATAAAAGTGAACAAAATGAAAAATGGATTCGACCTTTATACGAGCTTTTGAGATCCGAGCAAGTCGTCGGCGGAGAAGTGCCCTAGGCATAAATTATTCTCGAGAAAGCAGGGTATAAAATAATGACTATTACATCTTAGCTTAAATATTGTAGTTCCACAGTAGCAAAAGAGACACCAAAGTTAGGATTAAAGAGGACAAAAGCCACTAGTTGACAGAATTAATGCCTTCGGGTTTGATTCTGTATAAGAAGGAAATGTTTTTACAAAATTAACAGGCGACTTGTACATGAAATAAGTGAGAACACCCACTTTGGATTACCTTTCAACATATGTATTTATGTATTGTATATGCATACATACATGAATGCATGCATATACATATATACATACATACATAAATGCATGCATATTCTATATTACATACAACATATCTTATTGTATATATGTGAGTTTGTATGTATGTAATTAGGAAAGATAGATACATACTATATATATATATATATATATATATATCATATATATATAATATATATATATATATATTACTGTATATATATGTGTGTGCGTGTGTGTGTGTGTGTGTAATTGTGCGTGTTTGTGTGCGTGTGAAAAACTCTGGAACACATCACCACTTCAAGAATTTTAAATCAGTTTGCTCTCATAAATCATAAGTTGAATCTGAACGTCTCAGAAGTTATCAATATTGAATAATTCACAAGTCCCACCAGCTTTTTGTCGCATCAAAATTCTTAGAAAGTCTGAAGGGTTAGTTCGAATAATTTTTTTCGCTTATCACAAAATTATTATTCGATTTATCAAGATTTTGAGATTTTATCTATTTTTCGTTTTATACATCTCCATGTGTAAAAAAACTAAGAAGGTATTTTATTTTAGTTCTCAAATCTTAATTTCATTATATTTTAGACGAAGGTTTTAAGTTAGTTAAGATCAAAACTGAAGTTTGAATTTCTCATTATAGCATCTGATCCAAAGTTCTCCCCTTTAGCCATAACTATTAATAGTTTCTAGTTAAATAACAAAATGCACTATGACTCTGACAATATAAATAAATCTTAATACAGTTTCCTACACTCCTGAGCATTGCTTAGTCAAGTGTGTTCTCCGTATTCCTTTGTAACCCAGATTCTTCTTATCAGTTCTGTCCCATTTCCATCTACCTCTGTTGTGCACTTCTGCTTCGTCAAGTCTCTTCTCTCTCGAAAATTCTCTCACAACAATCTATCCATCTCGCTATTGGTCTTCTTCCTGGTCTTTTTCTAACCTGCACTTCAATATCTTCCTCTCTCCTCAGTTACATGTGTCCACACCATCTGCACCTTCTTCGATATTTCAACCATCAACGGATGGTCTCTAGTTTGTCACTCTTTCAAACGTTGTATTTGAACAGAGATCTTCTGCATTCACATTAAATCCATAATCCCATTGTTCTGCTGAGAGCAGCTAGATTCGCTGAACAGCAGCACCAACATGCGGTAAATGCGCATCGCTGTCGAACTTCCACGTTCCAGAGATTCTTTATTCCTCCCACCGTTGGACTGTGGAACAGCCTCCCAGAGGATGTCGTGCTATTGGAAATTCGGAAGTTCATACGAAGATGAAATGCATCGCTACCCTATTGCAGTTCAACTCGTATTTTAATATTTCACTGAATTTTTTATCTATTTATTTATTTATTTGTTAGTTAATCGCTCTTTCCGATAACTGATCCCATCTTTCTATATTTCCCATTACATTTTGTTACTTCTTTCGAATGAACACCATAATATTCTTTGGAAGCTTGATTTTCAAGTCAATGGCCCCTGTGGGTTTGTTCCATATGAATAGGGTTTATGCTCTCAATAATAATAATAATAATAATAATAATAATAATAATAATAATAATAATAATAATAATAATAATAACAATAATAATAGTAAAAATAATAATAATAATAATAACACATGGCAATGGCTACAGAGGGGAGAGCTCAAGAAGGAAACTGAAGGAGTGATAACAGCGGCACAATATCAGGCTCCAGGAACCGGATATGTTCAAAGAACGATAGACGGAAATAACATCTCATCCCCATATGTAGGAAGTGCAATACGAAAAATGAAACCATAAACCACATAGCAAGCGAATGCCCGGCACTTGCACAGAACCAGTACAAAAAGAGGCATGATTCAGTGGCAAAAGCCCTCCACTGGAGCCTGTGCAAGAAACATCAGCTACCTTCCTTGCAGTAATAAGTGGTAAGAGCACCAACCTGAAGGAGTGATAGAAAACAATCAGGCAAAGATTCTCAGGGACTAAGGTATCAGAACAGATAGGGTGATTTGTGCAAAGTTGATTGATAAAGTCAAGAAGAAAGTATCACTCATTGATGTCGCAATACCATGGGACACCAGAGTTGAAGAGAAAGAGAGAGGGAAAAAATAGATAAGTAGCAAGATCTGAAAATAGAAATAAGAAGGATATGGATATGCCAGTGGAAATCGTACCCATAATCATAGGAGCACTAGGCACGATCCCAAGATCCCTAAAAACGAATCTAGAAAAACTAGAGGCTAAAGTAGCTCCAGGACTCATGCAGAAAAGTGTGATCCTAGAAACGGCACACATAGTAAGAAAAGTGATGTACTCCTAAGGAGGCAGGATGCAACCCGGAACCAAACACTATAAATACCACCCAGTCGAATTGGAGGACTGTGATAGAGCAAAAAAAAAAATATAGTATAGAATAGATAATAATAATAATAATAATAATAATAATAATAATAATAATAATAATAATAATAATAATAATAATAATAAGAAAATATAGGGATATGGGATTTGCCAGTGGAAATCATCCCATAATCATAGGAACAATAGGCACGATTTCAAGATCCTTGAAAAGGAATCTGGAAAAACCAGAGGCTGAAGTAGCTCCAAGACTCTCATGCAGAAGAGTGTGCTCCTGGAAACAGCGCACATAGTAAGAAAAGTGATGGACTCCTAAGGAGTCAGGATGCAACCCGGAACCCCATGCTATAAATACCACCCAGTCGAATTGGAGGATTGAGACAGACCAAAAAAAACCAAAAAAAATATATATATATACATATATGTATTATATATATAGTATATATATATATATATATATATATATATATATATATATATATATATATATATAATATATAAATAATAATAATGATAATTATGCAACCCAGAAACCCCATATTATGAATACCAGCCAGTCGAATTGGAATACTGTGATACACCAAAAAAAAAAAGATAATAATAATCTAAAAGATAATCTCATTAGCTTTTCCACCCATTTGACTAGAAGTAGTGAAGGAACCAAATCCTCCTCATTGTAGATCCATGGCAAAGTTAGGTAGCTAATAATGGTATACCGGTATTTTACGATGTAGCAAGGACTCTTGATTAAATGCTCTCGCTACCGTGAGGTAGATGGAATAATAAATTAGGTTAATCAGGCCAGGCTAGGCAGTTTATGCTACATTAGCCGTTTCCGTTTAAGGGGAACATCACCTGTGCACATGACGTATCTCAATTTACGAGGTGTAGGCAAAGTGTTACTCGTAATTTTGATGAGTAATACACACCTATATAGAACACCAAGAGATGAAGGACACGATCAGGAAAGAATATATGCAGAGACTCAAGGCGATATTCAAGTCAAAACTCAACGCCAGAAATATGATAAAAGCCATAAACACATGGGCAGTGCCAGTAATCAGATACAGTGCAGGAATAGTGGAATGGACAAAGGCAGAACTCCGCGAAATAGACCAAAAAACTAGGAAACATATGACAATACACAAAGCACCAAACCCAAGAGCAAATACGGACAGACTATACATAACACAAAAGGAAGGAGGGAGAGGACTACTAAGCATAGAGGACTGCGTCAACATCGAGAACAGAGCACTGGGGCAATATCTGAAAACCAGTGACGACGAGTGGCTAAAGAGTGCATGGGAAGAAGGACTGATAAAAGTAGACGAAGACCCAGAAATATACAGACAGGAGAATGACAGACAGAACAGAGGAATGGCACAACAAACCAATGCAGGGACAATACATGAGAAAGACTAAAGAACTGGCCAGCGATGACACATGGCAATGGTTACAGAGGGGAGAGCTCAAGAAGAAAACTGAAGGAATGATAACTGCGGCACAAGATCAGGCCCTAAGAACCAGATATATCCAGAGAACGAGAGATGGAAATAACATCTCTCCCATATGTAGGAAGTGCAATACGAAAAATGAGACCATAAACCACATAGCAAGCGAATGTCCGACACTTGCACAGAAACCAGTACAAAAAGAGGCATGATTCAGTGACAAAAGCCCTCCACTGGAGCCTGTGCAAGAAACACCAGCTACCTTGCAGTAATAAGTGGTACGAGCACCAACCTGAAGATTGATAGAAAACGATCAGGTAAATATTCTCTGGGACTATGGTATCAGAAGAGATAGGGTGATACGTGCAAACAGACCAGACGTGACGTTGATTGACAAAATCAAGAAAAAAGTATCACTGAAAGAAAGAAAAGAAAGGAAAAAAGAGATAAGACAAGACCTAAGAAAATAGAAATAAGAAGGATATGGGATATGCCAGTGGAAATTGTACCCATAATTATAGGAACACTAAGCACGATCCCAAGATCCCTGAAAAAGAACCTGGAAAAACTAGAGGCTGAAGTAGCTCCAGGACTCATGCACATAGTAAGAAGTGTGATGAACTCCTAAGGAGGCAGGATGCAACCCGGAACCCCACGCTATAAATACCACGCAGTAGAATTGGAGGACTGTGATAGAGCAAAAAAAAAAAAAATTATAATATGGATATGGGATTTGCCAGTGGAAATTGTCCCCATGATCATAGGAACACTAGGCACGATTTCAAGATCCCTGGAAAGGAATCTGGAAAAACCAGAGGCTGAAGTAGCTCC
>NC_061100.1:31471917-31474417 GCF_015104395.2 Macrobrachium nipponense
AGTGGCTTAAGCAAATCATTAATAATAATAATAAGTTCTATATTATGTTAATAACTGCAGTGGCTTTAGCAAATCATTAATAATAAATAATATTAATAATAATAATAAAATAATAATAATAATAATAATAATAATAATAATAATAATAATGATGATAAAGTGAATACGAATGTAGTGAAAATAATTATTCACAGAAAAGTATATATTTAAGCGGTAAACAGACTCACTGCAAACTGGCAATCCTGTTACGTAAATCGAAGGTGATGAAAGTTCCTGAACCCATTATGGAAAAGGACGATTGTGATGGTAATTGCTTCCTAGCAAAGGAAGATAAAGGAAGGGAGGGCGCATTTTCGAGAAGTTCGGCAGTAAGGAGGTTTTCGCGCCCTTGTTGGAGGCGCCTGTTCTGGATTCGTCGGGCGTGTTGTGGAGCGCAAAAATGCGCCAATGTTACGTGAGAAACGCCGCGATTTCTGATGCAATACCTCGTCTAGATTCATCTAAGAAGTTCTAGAAATCCCTGGAGTCTGTGACGTTCGCCGTAGGCTCCGCCCCCAGAGTGCCGTATAAATACGACAAACGAACTTTGGAGAGCAGTGATCGTAGAAGAAGGAAGAGATCGTAAAAGAGAAAGATCACCAGATCAGATTATCAGTGAGAGATCAGCAGCAGAGATCGTCAGAGAGAGACTAGAGACGAAGGAAGGACCGACGAAGGATCAAAAGAAGAGGTTTTCGGGAGTTGGTTGGATATTGGTCTAGTCGTCTTCAGGAGTGGACGAATTATCTCGTGTTATCTCGACGTCGAGCAGACTGCATAGAAGAAAAGGTCCTGCTAGAGGTTTTTGGTAGTTCCTGCTTTTCAAGTAGACTAGTTTCTGCAATACGGAGTCAAGAGGATGACTGTAATCTTTTTATGTAAATAGGAGGTACCATTCTGCATTTACCTTTGTTTGTAAGCTTGTAAATAAACCTATGTTGTGTTAGTGTTTCTTTCTATATTCGTATCCCCAGTTTCAACTGTTTGTGTTGATATATTATTTTTATTATTATTTTCATATCGAACCTGAAGCGGACCTCCCTCAGAGGCCGTAACATTGTGTCGAACCTTTGCCAGGATATTTCGACACCGTAACATTGTCTCTGAGATCTCGGAGTCCGTAACAACGATGCATTCCGCCAATTGCAATAGACAACTTGGCTTTGTTCCAGCTGGGAAAATGCTGCCATTAAAGCCACGAGTCCTCTGGAACAAAGTATTTTTCATGAAGGGCTAATTTTTAATTTT
Source organism: Macrobrachium nipponense (assembly GCF_015104395.2). NCBI lineage: Eukaryota > Metazoa > Arthropoda > Malacostraca > Decapoda > Palaemonidae > Macrobrachium > Macrobrachium nipponense. Next base: position 31,473,205 of record NC_061100.1, read on the forward strand.
TATACATTTTCATATCTTTTTTATTTTGGTTTATACACGTGGCAAGATATAATTCACTCAGTCATACAGCTATATTCATTTATTTTATTTATTTATATTTTATTATCTATTTTCTCTAATAACTGATCTCATCTTTCTGTATTTCCTTTTACCTTCTGTTAGTTCTTTCAGATGAACGACATATTCCTGGGAGGCTTGTTCCATATGAATAGGATGCATCTTCTTCTTAATAATAATAATAATAATAATAATAATAATAATAATAATAATAATAATAATAATAATAATAATAATAATAATAATAATAATAATAATAACCGGAGACTGGAGCTACAGAAGCACACCAAAAGAAAAGGAATCTGGAAAAACTAGAGGCTGAAGTAGCTCCAGGAATCATGCAGAAGAGTGTGATCCTAGAAACGGCGCACATAGTAAGAAAAGTGATGGACTCCTAAGGAGGCAGGATGCAACCTGGAACCACACACTAAAATACCACCCAGTCGAATTGGAGGACTGTGATAGAACTAAAAATATATAATAATAATATCTTTAGGAGCTTGTATTTCAAGTCAATCAATAATAATAATAATAATATAATAATAATAATAATAATAATAATAATAATAATATAATAATAATGATAATAATAATAATAATAATAATAATAATAGTCAGGCATCATTCTATAAGAAGGAAGATATGGAGAGAAGAGGTTTGGTGGAGGATGATGCCTTGGATAGAAGGCAGTGGAGGAAGAAAAAGCCCATCAGGCAACCGACCCCTGAATGAAGGGATAAATATAAGTATCAACGAATAATAAGCTAACTAAGGATAAAATTCAATTTTATGAGGAAGGGCACTAAATTCATGAGATTTGACAAGTGAACTTTATCTATAGATTTAAAAAAATTCAGGATGCCTTGAAAGAGTCAGTAGCGCAGTATCGAGGCAGAAACTGTGAAAAAGTCACAGAGCTGACCAATTTGTGAACCTGCTGATCTCAACGCCGTCAATATTTGGTCAGACGATCTCTGGGGATCGAGAACCTTTAGTTCAATTTGAGCACCAGGCATGGAAACTGGATATGCTTTCTGATAAGAAATGCATCGAAAACGTTCGCATTGATTTGAAAAAAAGAAATCCACTTATACCATTATTTGCGTTAAGCTTTCGTCAGTCCAGTGATTTGTTGAATGAGAGATATCTTGCTTCA
>NC_061100.1:31479417-31496917 GCF_015104395.2 Macrobrachium nipponense
TAACAAGGGTGGATTGGCACTGGTTCGTGCATTTCTGATGGTCATTAGAAAAACACAAAAGCAAATAATCACTCCATATTCTGCAAATGAATTAGGAAAATAAGATATGAAATATTATAGTTTTACGAAGGTGAAGTGGCGTTACCTGTAGAAATAAGTGGGATGAACGCATATTCAAAATAGTTTATTTATGCTTTCTGCCACGCTAGAAAAGGTTATATTCTCAATCATTTCTGCACCTGGCATAGATACGTGTGACCCACAACTCTGTCTATAAGTGACTCAGGACATATCTTAGATGAGAGTTCAGACCTTCTCAAAAAATTATGAGTTTTCGCATTTGACTGGCAGTTACATTAACTTTCCTTTGCATCACGTGAAAAAGAAAGAAAAAAAAAATTCAAGTAGTCATCCATAGAACCGGCCGAGAGGAGTTCATATGAAATTAGGCCCATAACTGACTTTAGGTTGGTAGGCATAGACGTGAGGTAAAGGAATGAGATTTTGCAGATGTATTCCATGTAATTGATTAGTTTACCAATTAAAAAAGCTTTTTATTATAATTATTTTTATCATTATTTTTTTTTTGCTCTATCACAGTCCTCCAATTCGACTGGGTGATACTTATAGTGTGGGGTTCCGGGTTGCATCCTGCCTCCTTAGGAGTCCATCACTTTTCTTACTATGTGCGCCGTTTCTAGGATCACACTCTTCTGCATGAGTCCTGGAGCTACTTCAGCCTCTAATTTTTTTAGATTCCTTTTCAGGGATCTTGGGATCTTGCCTAGTGCTCCTATAATTATGGGTACAATTTCCACTGGCATATCCCATATCCTTCTTATTTCTATTTTCAGATCTTGATACTTATCCATTTTTTCCCTCTCTTTCTCTTCAACTCTGGTGTCCCGTGGTATTGCGACATCAATGAGTGATACTCTTTTCTTGATTTTGTCAATCAACGTCAGGTCTGGTCTATTTGCACGTATCACCCTATCTGTTCTGATACCATAGTCCCAGAGGATCTTTGCCTGATCGTTTTCTATCACTCCCTCAGGTTGGTGCTCGTACCACTTATTACTGCAAGGTAGCTAATGTTTCTTGCACAGGTTCCAGGGGAGGGCTTTTGCCACTGAATCATGAATTATTATTATTATTATTATTTATTATTATTATTATTATATTATTATTATTATTATTATGACCGCTTTCCCATACGAGTTTATCAAAATTGCTAAGATTTTCACTGAAAGGAGACTACGAATCAGTTATTATTATTATTATTATTATTATTATATTATATTATTATTATTATTATTATTAGGAGGATGAGGAGGAGGAGGAGGAGAAGGAGGAGGTAGGCCTTCTCTAAGAGCAATAGCATTGAATACTATAGCTGTTTCAACGGCATTTAATTCATATAGAATCTTTTCAATTCTTCTTATTATCTTTTTCTTGTCAGCTTGTAGCTGGTGTATCAAGTTTCCTAAAGACATGTAAAGATTTCATTTGTCTTAGGTGTATTCCTCTAACGTGTCGACAACGCACAGGCAGTCATCTATGAGAGTATACAGTAAAGTTAATTAAGATAAGTTTTACAAGTACTTATAGCAGGCAAGGTCGTGTACAATCGGTGGGCGGGTCGGTGAGCAGGGATTTTAATGCCCAGGAGGCGGGTACCCCAACCAACACCCAACCCACGCTAATAACCCTGACCAGACCAAGAAGATCTCAACGCCTCAGGGATAGATTTCGTTACCATCCAACGACCAATTAAAATCCCTGCTCACCGACCTGCCCACCGATTGTACACGACCTGGCTTACTATAAATACTTGTAAAACGTATCCTAATTCACGGTACTGTATACTCTCATAGATGACTGCCTGTGCGCTGTCGACACTTTAGAGGAATAAACATAAGACAAATGAAATCTTTACATGTCCTCAAGAAACCTAATACACCAACTACATGCTGACGAGAAAAAGATAATAAGAAGAATTGAGAAGATTCTATAAAAATTAAATGCCGTTGAAACAGCTATATTATGATTATTATTATGATTATCATTATTTTATTTATTTTTTTTTTTGCTTTATCACAGTCCTCCAATTCGACTGGGTGGTATTTATAGTGTGGGGTTCCGGGTTGCATCCTGCCTCCTTAGGCAGGATGCAACCCGTGAACTATCGTGAACTATCGGTGATAAGATTAGTGTGAAAATAGTAGGATAAAGCGTCTTCTAAGTTAGTTTATCAAGTGTAATACTATAAATCAGAACAAGATGGCAGTAAGTTTCCAACTGCGGGAAGAGGTGGCGTAATTTGGCGTGTTTAGCAGATTCGCAATACGATGACGTAGCAGGAAGGGAACTGGCATTTCTCATCTATGAAATCAGCAACAGTCCTAACCAAAAAGATACAAAAGCATTCAGATATATTAGAAGGATATAATCCTTCAAACTGGAACAAATCTAATGAAACATCTTGAAAATAATTGAAGAAGTTCCAAATAAAATCCAAGTGGTCAAGAGACTCATAAAGAAAATATACATAAACCAACATATTCCGACAAAGAAAATGAATAAGGTGAATCTTGTGAATATCCTAATTGATGCATTAGGAAAAAGAATGCCAAAAGCATGCAAACTGTAAGGTTTGGTATAGCATAGTCAATCCCACAAAACCTAATCAGAAAATGTGCTGCATGCAACATTCCGACCCATCCACAGTGTGCTGAGGTAATACAAGATTTGAGAAAAGATAACAAGAATTTTTTGGTTCAACATGTCTATCATGGATAGACAATGTTATTAAATCAAGATTGAATGTACAAATAGTTGAGGATGAAGAGAAGAGGAGAGAGAAGAAGAAGAAGAAGAAGAAGAGGAAAACGGAAGAGAAGTAAACAAAAATGAAATGACAGAAAAAAATAAGGAAAACAAAGAACAAGATAAAAGTCAGGATGCAGAGATACTCATTGATACTACATATGAGGCAATAAAGCAGCCATACCTACGAAGAAATAAATTACGATATGACAACAGAAAAGCAAATCCCGAAGAGGCTCTACCCAGATCTACACAATGACGGGAAAGAGGAAAAAATAGACAAGAAAGACAAAATCTGCAAACCTTTTGAAAAGAGGGATTGCAGATTTGGAGAAAGATGTTACTACAAAACATCCTAAGATATGTCAAAACTATGAAATATATGGTAAATGTGCATACTTAGATGGATATGGGGATGATTGCAGAGATCTGCATCCAAAAATATGTAAAAACCTAAAAGAAGGAAAAGGATGTAAGTTCGACAAAAAATGCAAATATATGCACCCTGTAGCCATGAATCATAATCAAATAAATAACCAACCAAGTAATAAAATCCAAAATAAGAAAGAAACAATAAAGAGAGAAATCAAGAATATCAGGTAAAAGAGAAAAGCAAACCACCAATGAGATATGCAGAGTGTCAGCAAAAAATTTCAAAGCATCAGCTCCGAAATTCTACTCAAGAGATAATAACTGTATTTATTATGCAAGAGGATATTGCAGAAACGGAGAAAATTGCAGATTCAGACACAAAATGAATAATTATGATGAAGGAAGATCAAATATTATGGAAAAGTTGGATTTTTTAATGTCAGAATTTCTGGAAATGAAAAAAGAACAACATACCAGAACAGGAAAGAGACATGGGAAAATCCTTATTACTACCAGTATTAAATGAAGGAGAAAACACGCAAACCATCATAGTGATGAATGCGCAGGGTTTAGTTACGAGTAACTCAAAAAGAAAAATAGAGTATCTTAGAGAACTAACCCAAAATGAAAAGAAAATAGATATAATGAATATAAGTGAAACCTGGTATTCCCAAGAGACTGGGAATGATGATCAAATAAAAGGGTTCCAAACTTATAGATCAGATAGAAAAAATAGGAATCAAGGGGGAACCGCAATATATGGGAAAGACAAAAAACAAGGAAAAATATATGAGAAATATAGTAACTCAGAATGTGAACTAATAGCGGTAGAATTTGAATCTGAAAAATTGATGAACATAGTAATATATAGACCTCCTAATACTAAAGAGTTTGAATTAATAATTGAAAAATTGGATGATATATGTAGAAAATCACAAGGACTGGACTATTCTCCTATCTGGTGACTTCAACTTCCTTTCGTAGAATGGAAAGAACGAATAGGAGATTGTGGTTGTACTTATACATATAAAAAAGAGAGTAATAGTAGTGCAGAGATAAGAGGCAATTTGAAAAGCTATTAGATATGCTACTAGAATACAACATTCAACAAATAAATCACCTGCCAACAAGAAAGGAAAAATACTTTAGACCTAGTATTTGTGAACGAGATGAATTATGTTAAAGAAATAATAGTTTATAATGCGAGTATTTCAGACCATAATGTCATAGAATTAAACAGTTCATTCCAAAGCAAGTGAAAATAGAGATAAGCAAGAAAATGAAAAAGTGGGAAGGATATGGAAAATACAACCTTCTACAGTTAAAAATATAAAATGGTCAGAAATTAATGAAGAATTAAACAAAGATTGGGATAACATTTTCGTAAGTGATGACATAACGGGTAAATACGGAGATATTATATATATTGGAGAAAATAGTGGAAAAATATATACCGAAGAAGAAAAGTAAACATCATTCATGCATACCAAGAGACAGAAGGATCTTGTTCCAGAAAATCAGAAAGTGGAAAAAAGGTCTTGCAAAAGAAAAAATGCATGGAAAGTTATAGAACTAAAAAGTAAGATAGAAAATGCAGAACAAAAGATTATACAATCAAAAGAAATTGAAAAACGGACTTGGAAGAAAAAACCCTATTAAATATCAAGCAAAACCCCAAACTATTATACTCATATGCGAAGAAGATGAATAAAAGAAGAATGAGAAATAGGCCCTCTGAGAATTGAAGGGAGATTAACGATGAAAAAAAGGAAATTTGCAACATACTGGCAGAACGATATAAGAGAGAATTTACCCCTAGAATAGATAATGAAGATAATGATATAGAAGTAGGAAGAAAATAGTGAATATTTAGCTGACATAGAAATTAATGAAGCTGATATTGTGCAGGCAATTAATGAAATTAAAAATGGAGCTGCTGCAGGGCCGGATGGAGTCCCTGCTATTTTGTTAAAGAAAGTAGTTCATTCTATCGCAAAGCCACTTGCAATATTATTAAGACAAAGTGTAGATACAGGCAAGATTTATGATGAGGCACAAATTAGCATAATATCACCCCTACTTTCAAAAGTGGATCAAGACTAGAGGCAAGTAATTATAGGCCTGTGAGTCTAACATCACATATTATGAAAGTGTATGAAAGGGTAATGAAGAAAAATATTATGAAACATTTAATAAAAAATAATTTGTTTAATATAGGACAACACGGTTTCGTACCCGGAAAAAGTACACAAACCCAACTGTTAGTCCACCGTGAGAACATATTCAAAAATATGAAAAGCGGAAATGAACAGATGTGGTTTATTTAGACTTTGCAAAAGCTTTTGACAAGTAGACCATAATATATTAGCAAAGAAATTAGAAAACACAATATCGTAGATAAAGTAGGAAGATGGTTAAAAGAATTTTTACACACAGAAAACAGATAGTTATTGCAAACGATGAGAAATCGGATGAAACCAAGGTAATATCCGGTGTGCCACAAGGTACGGTGCTAGCTGCAATATTGTTTGTTATTATGATTGAAGACATAGACAGTAATGTTAAGGATTCGGTAGTGAGTAGTTTCGCTGATGACACAAGAATAAGTAGAGAAATTACTTGTGATGAAGAAATAGGAACGCTCTACAAAGAGACCTTAACAAAGTATATGATTTGGCAGAGGGTAAATAGGATCGGTATTTAACTCTGATAAATTTGAATCAATAAAATTATGGAGACAGAGAAGGAAAGCTATATGCATATAGGGGACCTAATAATGAGACAATCACAAATAAGGAAGCAGTTAAAGACCTTGGTGTGATGATGAATAGGAACATGTTATGCAATGATCAAATAGCAATTCTGTTGGCAAAATGTAAAGCAAAAATGGGAATGTTGTTACGGCACTTCAAAACAAGAAAAGCTGAACACATGATTATGCTTTATAAAACATATGTTCGTAGTCCACTTGAATATTGCAATATGATATGGTACCCACACTATCAAAAGGATATTGCACAAATAGAGAGTGTACAAAGGTCCTTTACAGCTAGAATAGAAGAAGTTAAGGACCTAGACTACTGGGAAAGACTACAATCCTTAAAATTATATAGTCTAGAAAGGAGAAGAGAACGCTACATGATAATTCAGGCATGGAAACAGATAGAAGGAATAACAGAAAATATCATGGAACTAAAAATATCAGAAAGAGCAAGCAGAGGTAGATTAATAGTGCCCAAAACAAACATACCAGGAAAAAATAAGGAAAGCACACAGGGCACATTAATCCCACTACCGCACCAGCATCGATAATGCAGCGTTATTCAATGCGTTGCCAGCTCATCTGAGGAATATTAGCAGGAAGTGAGCGTAGATGTGTTTAAGAATAAGCTCGACAAATATCTAAACTGCATCCCAGACCATCCAAGATTGGAAGATGCAAAATATACCGGAAGATGTACTAGCAACTCTCTGGTAGACATTAGAGGCGCCTCACACTGAGGGACCTGGGGCAACCCGAACGAACTGTAAGATGTAAGATGTAAGAGGAGTCCATCACTTTTCTTACTATGTGCGCCGTTTTTAGGATCACACTCTTCTGCATGAGTCCTGGAGCTACTTCAGCCTCCAGGTTTTCTAGATTCCTTTTCAGGGATCTTGGGATCGTGCCTAGTGCTCCTATGATTATGGTTACAATATCCCCTGGCATATCCCATATCATTCTTATTTCTATTTTCAGATCTTGATACTTATCCATTTTTTCCCTCTCCTTCTCTTTAACTCTGGTGTCCCATGGTATTGCAACATCAATGAGTGATACTTTCTTCTTGATTTTGTCAATCAACGTCACGTCTGGTCTATTTGCACGTATCACCCTATCTGTTCTGATACCATAGTCCGAGAGGATCTTTGCCTGATCGTTGTCTATCACTCCCTCAGGTTGGTGCTCGTACCACTTATTACTGCAAGGTAGCTAATGTTTCTTGCACAGGCTCCAGTGGAGGGATTTTGCCACTGAATCATGCCTCTTTTTGTACTGATTCTGTGCAAGTGCCGGACATTCGCTTGCTATGTGGGTTATGGTTTCATTTTTCGTATTGCACTTCCTACATATGGGAAAGATGTTATTTCCATCTATCGTTCTTTGAACATATCTGGTTCTTAGGGCCTGATCTTGTGCCGCTGTTATCATTACTTCAGTTTCCTTCTTTAGCTCTCCCCTCTGTAGCCATTAACACGTGTCATCGCTGGCTAGTTCTTTAGTCTGTCTCATGTATTGTCCGTGCATTGGTTTGTTGTGCTAGTCCTCTGTTCTGCTTGTCATTCTCCTGTCTCTGTATATTTCTGGGTCTTTGTCTACTTTTATTAGTCCTTCTTCTCATGCACTCTTTAGCCACTCGTTTTCAGATATTGCCCCAGTGCTATGTTGTCGATGTTGACGCAGTCCTCTATACTTAGTAGTCCTCTCCCTCCTTCCTTTCGTGTTATGTATAGTCTGTCCGTATTTGCTCTTGGGTGTAGTGCTTTGTGTATTGTCATATGTTTCCTCGTTTTCTGATCTATGCTGTGGAGTTCTGCCTTCGTCCATTCCACTATTCCTGCGCTGTATCTGATTACTGGCACTGCCCATGTGTTTATGGCTTTTATCATATTTCCGGCGTTGAGTTTTGACTTGAGTATCGCCTTGAGTCTCTGCATATATTCTTTCCTGATCGTGTCCTTCATCACTTGGTGTTTTATATCCCCTCCTTCCATTATTCCCAGGTATTTGTATCCTGTCTCATCTATGTGTTTGATGTTGCTCCCATCTGGTAGCTTTATCCCTTCAGTTCTTGTTACTTTGCCCTTTTGTATGTTGACTAAGGAGCATTTTTCTATTCCAAACTCCATCCTGATGTCCCCAGATACAATCCTTACAGTCTGGATTAGGGTATCTATTTCCTTAATGCTCTTACCATACAGCTTTGGATGTTTGTCCATTAGAACTATTTCAGATGGTTAATTCTGTTGCCTCCTTTTTCTTGAGTTGATACCCGGCATCCATCTCTGTAGTACTTTCGTCATGGGAATCATGGCTACTACGAAGAGTAGTGGGGACAGTGAGTATCCCTGGAAGATCCCTCTCCTGATATTAAAATCTGCTAGTCTTATTCCAGAGCTTGTAAGTATTGTAGTCCAGTTGTGCATTGTATCTTTGCGGAAGCTGATGGTGTTATCCTCTGCCCCATATATTTTCAGGTATTCTATTAGCCATGTGTGTGGTGTCATGTCGAAGGCTTTCTTATAGTCTATCCATGCCATGCTTAGGTTGGTTTTCCATCTCCTACTGTTCTTCATTACCATTTTTTCTATCAGGAGCTGATCTTTTGTGCCCCTACACTTCCTTCTGCCGCCTTTTTTGTTGAGGGGGGATGGTGTTTGTCTCCTTTAGGTAGTTGTATAGCCTTTCACTGATGATACCTGTTAGTAACTTCCACATTATTGGTAGGCAGGTGATAGGCCTGTAGTTACTGGCTATATTTCCCTTACTCTTGTCTTTTTGTACTAAGGATGTTCTTCCTGTGGTCATCCATTTGGGTGCATGGTGATTTGAGATACAATGCTGGAGTTGTTTTTTTTTTCCTCTGCTATTCGTGGGTGTAGGGCCTTGAAATTTTTGAGCCAGTATCCATGGACTTCATCGGGACCTGGGGCTTTCCAGTTTGGCATTTTCTTTAGTTGGTGTCTGACTGTCTGTCGTGATCTCTGTGAATCTTTGTTTTATTCTCCCTGTTTCTTCTTCCTTGACTTCCTGGAGCCATGTTGCATGTTTGTTGTGAGATACCGGATTGCTCCATATGTTTTCCCAGAGTCTCTTACTTGGTTTGGCTTCTGGAATTTCTTGGTGGTGGTCTTCCTCTCTTAGTTGGCTGTATAGTCTTTTCTGGTTAGTTCCGAATAGTTTGTTCTGTTGGTATCCCTTATTCCTGTTCATGTACCGTTGGATCGTATGTGCTTTGGCCTTAAGCCTTTGTTTTACATCTTTTATTGTGTTGTTTAGTCCCCTCTCTTATACTTTGTATTTTTCGTTGAGTTCCTCCCTTGTTTTCTTGCTTCTTAGCCTTTTATCTGCCATCTCTTTCAGTTTACTCAAGTCAGATCTCATCACCATGATATGCTTTTCCAGACGCCTTTTTCAAGGAGGTTGCTTTGTGTTTGGTTTCTGTGTGGATTTGGTTTGTGCTGGTGTTCGTATCCCCATCAGTTCTGCTACTAATCTTGCTCCTGCATATGCCAAGTTATTTGTTTCTGTGATACTGGTGGTGTGTATTATGACCATTATTTCATTGACCTCACTTGTTTTCTCCCTTAATTTTCTTCTCTTGTCCATTTTTTCCTTTGGTTTGCTTCTGTAGCTCCAATCTCAGGCTGTTGGTTAGTGTCGTTGTGGCGGTCAGTTGCTGGATGACGACCTCCAAGTACCTGACCGTCTTCCCCTTGAATTGGGTTGAATACCTGGCTGCCGGAAGAAGCTCCTCTGTTGCCAGAAGTTCCATTTACGTCGTTGTCGTTTATTCCTTCATTTCTTAACATCATTGCTGAGTTTTGCTATTTAACCTATAGCTGGACCCTACCCCATCAGGGATAGGTACTCATTTACAGCTGAGTAGACTGAGGAAATTATGGTAAAGATCCTTTCCCAAGGAATCAACGCCGAGGAGAGCGGTCACCCATCCAACGACTGACCAGCCCCAATGTTGCTTAACCAGTCGATTGACGACCTAACCCTGTTATTATTATTCAGTAGATGAAACCTGTCTATATGGGACAAGCCCACCATAGGAGTCCATTGACATGAAATACAAGATTCCAATGAAGAATTAATTAAAAGGAAGTAAAGTGATATACAGAAAGGAGAGATCCCACTTATAAGAAAATAAATGAATAAATAGATAACTAGATTTAAAAAAGTATTAAAATACAAGAATAATAGTATAAGTGTAGAAGTAATGCATTGCATTTTCTATAGAACCTCTGAAGTCCCAATCGCACCACATCCTATGGGAGGTGGTTCGGGTTCGTATGATTATTCTAAATCAATTCATTGTTATAATTAACATTTGGGAATTTTGTTGAGTATTTTAGTGACTATCTATCACCTTTTTACCTTTTTATTTCAATCCAGATTTCGGTTGTTATATTAACGTTTCCTTCGTGAATAACAAAATCATTACAGAAGCAGACGAGATAAACATAAATGCGCTTTGCTCCTAAGTAACTATATTCAAGAACATATCGTTTCCCAAGTAAATCGGATTAAGTTCATTAGCTTTCATGGCCATAACGCAATGGCGTGTGTTTGTGTGTTTGTGTGTATGTTTTTGTTCGTGTGCGTGCATGTACGTGTGTCAGAGAGAGAGAGAGAGAGAGAGAGAGAGAGAGAGAGATTCGCCCAAGGTTGACCGTAAGATTCAAGACGGTAGCTTTGCATTTATCCCGTGAAACAAGAACACTGTGTATGTGTGTGTGTGTGGAAGAGAGAGAGAGAGAGAGAGAGAGAGAGAGAGAGAGAGAGAGAGAGAGATATCCTCCTAAGATTGACCGGAAGAATCAAGGCGGTAACCTCTCATTTATCTGGTGAAACAGGAAGACATTTTCTAACTTCTCAGTTAGGGGGAAAGAAGGTTCCTCTATCCATCTCCATCAGCTGAGGTGTCCATCTCCTCCTTGATGGTTTGGCTGGATACATTTCCTCATTATCTGGCCATTTTACGTTCCTGAACTCAATCTCCAAGTTTTTCTTTCACATGCGGATAGTATTGGATCTCTCTCCTCTCTCTCTCTCTCTCTCTCTCTCTCTCTCTCTCTCTCTCTCTCTCTCGTGTATAATATTTTTCCACTCAGAGGTCAAAGTCTTATTCTAAAATTTATCATTTTTTTCTTTACTTATAATAATAATAATAATAATAATAATAATATAATAATAATAATAATAATAATAATAGTCCTCTGGGACTATGGTATCAGAACGGATAGGGTGATACGTGCAAATAGACCAGACGTGACGTTGATTGACAAAATCAGAAGAAAGTATCACTCATTGATGTCGCAATACCATGGGACACCAGAGTTGAGAGAAAGAGAGGGAAAAAATGGATAAGTATCAAGATCTGAAAATAGAAATAAGAAGGATAGGGATATGCAGCGGGAAATCGTACCCATAATCATAGGAGCACTAGGCCCCCCACACTTTTTTGATCCCAAGATCCCTGAAAAGGAATCTAGAAAAACTAGACGCTGAAGTAGCTCCAGGTCTCATGCAGAAGTGTGTGATCCTAGAAACGGCACACATAGTAAGAAAAGTGATGGACTCCTAAGGAGGCAGGATGCAACCCGGAACCCCACACTATAAATACCACCCAGTCGAATTGGAGGACTGTGATAGAGAAAAAAAAAAAAAAAACAAAAAAAAAAAAAAAAAAAAAAAAAATAATAATAATATTATTATTATTATATTATTATTATTATTATTATATTATTATTATTATCATTATTTACAGTAATGATAGTAGTAATGGTATTAGTAGTAAAGGCATTAGTAGTATAGACGCTATTAAGTGGTCCTTGCTTTATAGATCTTGAACATTCATCAGAACCATTTATGATATAATTCTTCACCTAATATAAAAAGAGTTTTGACTCTCATCTCTCTCTCTCTCAGAAATGTGGAATAGAATTCTTATATATTTTATAATCGTTAATTCTCATACAGAAAGTTAGGGTAAAGTCGATAATTGTTGTTGTTAACGTAATCCCTATGTTTTGGAAAATGTGCCGTGTTTGGTTTTATTTTTTATTATTATTATTATTATTTTAATTATTTATATTTATTATTTTTATTATTATTATTATTTTTATTATTATTATTATTATTTTATTAATTATTATTATTATTATTATTATTATTATTATTATTAGTCCGAATATAACCCTTATTCGTATGGAACAAATCTAAAGGGGCCATTTGTAAGGATTACATTGAATAAAGAATGTATGTATACATTCTGTAGTGTCATGCATGTAACAAGTAACTAGTCCAGAGACCAAGGAGGTTAGGCAGGAAAGATTGGCGTTGCATTTCGGTGTGTGAACACCTGAGGTCAGCAATGTTTATGCTGACGTTAATATCAACAATGCCTTCTCTGGGAGAATGCGTTCAGTCCCATGAGAAGTCGTGCCTACGTGACTGATCCAGTTACGTATTGTTAGTTCACCTATCTGTATCTTGAGCAGTGTTTGCTCTCCTATGATTTTGTAAAACGAAATGTATATCAGACTTCATATTCTCCTCTTAGCTGAAAGACCTATCAAACCTCTTTGCATCCATCCACGATTGTACGATAGAAAATATATCTTATATTTTGTATCTATGTGTTTTCAAGGACTTAACCTCCACATCAGAAAGAAGCAATTGAACGAAACTTGAAAAATATCATCAAAGTCAATGAGACTGAGTTAAGAATAAAGGGTATTTTACCAACTGACATCTGACATCTGCCTCTTTTGTAAATAAAATACGAGGGCACTAAAATATTGACTAGAAATTCAAGCTTCCAAGTAACATTCTGTTCATTTGAAAGATGTTATAGAATGTAATAGGAAATACAGAAATTCGAACGATACAAAAATGCATTTTATTCAATATTATTATTCACTATCTTTAAAGTAGCAAACACTTTTAAAAATTCTAAAATGAAAATGATTGATCTTTTGGTGGCTTGATGTAAGTCAGCTGTTTGACAGTTTATTCATCTTTAATTAGTAACTGACAATCCATGTTTTATTCATGGGAAGTTTAAGAAGCTTGACTGATATTTATCTCTTAAAGGAGAGTGCTGGTATATGTAAACAGATTTGCACAGTGCTCGTGGCTTTATACTTCTGAGAGAGAGAGAGAGAGAGAGAGAGAGAGAGAGAGAGAGAGAGAGAGAGAGAGAGAGAGGTGGGGCAAGTTCGTTAAAGTGTTTATAATAATTTCTCATTAAAAGTAATTCTCTTCCATGTTTTTTTCGAACTGAAGGAATTCCAAAATAGAAAAGAAATGAAGTTCATTCACTCCCAATTATTCTGAAAATGCCGGCTGAGAATTCCTTCATACTTTGCTCATCAAAGCGAAACGAACCGAGGTTAGCGAGTATACTCCAAGGCAGTTTGAAGTCAGAATAATACGACCCAAAATCCCAAGCAGAAATTGTTCGTCACCGGTCGATGCGTTGAACGCGGTTTAATAACGAAAGACCTCGTTCATGCTCGCCGAGGACCCTTAATTAGAATAGCCACGATTAAATTTCCTCATCTTGGTCTTGGCTTTCACGCGAGAGGATGTCGGTGGACCCTTGTCGGTCCTATTAGAATCATTTGTGGTAAGGTTTAAGCCGGACGGGTTTCTGAGGGAGAAAGCAAAAAGAGAGTTTCCATCAAACAGAAATTCTGAGATTCTTACCTCATCATAGAAAGCGTGTCGTTAATATGGCGTGCATATGTCGTAAACATGTCATACACATATAAACATGTCGCACACATGTCGTAAACATTTTGTAAACATGTCATACACATATCGTACACAAGTCGTAAACATTTTGCAAATATGTTGGAAACATGCCGCACAAATATCATAGACACCCTAAACATGCTATACTCATGTCATTAACATATTTTACTCATGTCATACACACGCCATACACATGCCATACACATGAGAACATGTCGTACATATGTCATAAACATGTTGTAAATATATTATAAATACCAGAAAATGATCTCACGGATTTTATTGACAAATTGACAACAAGTTAGCGACCATAAGTGGAGAACGAGATATGGCAAATGCTGGATGATTATCGTATGAAGCAATGGCTGCACTGCCATGAAATCGTTGTCACATTGGAGCATGTCCATGATGTGTGTGAGATAAGTTCTCGACGTGTGTTTACAAGACTGAGACATTTCGCCAACATGAATTAATTATTTGTTCTTTTCAAATGCATTTAGTTTCTTGGATCGTGTGACCCGTTCATATCGTGACCAACATTAATAATTATTTGCTAATTTCAATGCATTTAGCTTCTCCCGTGATCTACAAGAACTATTTTGTGTTCCATGAGCCCTACTCTTTTACATAAAGCAACCTATGAATTTCAGATTTAGCAGAAACTGATTGACAAATGGTACCTGATTAAAGGTCTGCATGTAAAAAGTTATTTTGGTCAGCCGATATTCTCTCTGTCTGATGAACAGACTATTAGTCATGTTTATGTAGTTGGTTTATTCATAAATCTAATTCCGTGGAGGAAAGATGAGAGCCTGAATTGACATTAAACTTGCTTTCTTGTGTGATACTTCATGACATTTCTTTGTAAATATAATTTTGGTTGTGTGTGTGTGTGTGTGTGTGTGTCTGTGCGCGCGTGTGTGTGCTCGCTGTCAATTTAATTCTGGGTCACGATTTTTTTTCTTTTCTTTTTTTGAAAGAATGCCTTAAATGTTCAGTATCTAGGAAGAGATCCCATGTACTTTGCCGATTTTTCCTTCTCTCTCTCTCTCTCTCTCTCTCTCTCTCTCTCTCTCTCTCTCTCTCTCTCTCTTATATTCTGTCCTAAACTATTTCTTTCTAAACATTTTTTTCCTTAAATTCTATCATAAACTAATTCTCTCTCTCTCTCTCTCTCTCTCTCTCTCTCTCTTAGATGCTGTCCTAAACTATTTCTTTCTAAACATTTTTTCCTTAAATTCTATCATAAACTAATTCTCTCTCTCTCTCTCTCTCTCTCTCTCTCTCTCTCTCTCTCTCTCTCTCTCTCTCTCTCTCTACAGTTTGAAAATACTAACCTTTGAAAATATGGACAATAACTTCGGTCATCGTCAATATTTTGAAGCATTGCTTGCATGATATGCAATTATTTCAATTGTTTGGAATAAAAACACAAGTCAGCTGTAGATTTCACTGCCCTCTAAATTATCAGAAAATTCCGTCTGATAGTTTTCGAGTATAAATGTATTAATAAATAATTTCATTTCAATTCATATTAATCTCACTTATGGCTCCTTTCTTTAAGTATACCTAAAATTCATAATTCGTACCAATAGTTAAAAGAACTACTATTAATTTAAATTCCATTGGAAAAGTGGTAAGTTTAAAACACCACTGCGAGCTAAACAGGACTCCTGTATCAAGTAGAGCTTTTACGATCTTTTTTCCATCCCGAGTAAAAAGTCCTTTCGTAAATTTTTAAGAAATTGTTGTAGGTTGTTGTCACGAGAGGTCTCCGTTAACTCCGAAAATATCTCAGTTCTGACCTGAATCTTTGTGGCTGGTGTGGGTTTAAATTCTTAGTAAGTTCAAGATTATATTATGGGATGGGGATTTTTGTTCTTGATGCAGGAAATCACACTACATTTGAGAAGTTAATGTCATTGTTCGTCACTCAAGAATTATGGCAGAAGAGGAAAATGACTATTTTTTTTGTGATTAGAAGAATTTCGATGAATACCAAATGAGATGTAAAAGATATAGATTAAAGTAATTTTCCGTGAGAAAGGCTCTATAGTTTTCTCGTTAGATATAATTAGATTTCCAAGGATTTGATCTTTCTTTTGATCACAAAGCCTTATAAAAAAAAATTTCGCATCTATAGTCATTAACATCATTAACAAATGACAATACACGTATATCTATCATATTTCACGTTGTAAAATAACTTTTACAGTTAACAGTAACAATTTATAACAAATGCATTTTTCGGCACGTCAGAATTCTTCAAAAGATTTTCACCCAGAACCAAACAAAGAATCCTAGTGAAATTACATTTTTATTGGGTTAGTGTAAGATCAAGAAAAGCTGTCACAAAATAGAGACAGATATTCATCAAAACATTTACTATTACTCATGTGTGTGTGTATGAACAAAAAATAAACATATATACATACAAACATGCTTACATATATAAGACTTTGTGCATGATTCTGTTATGTCTTCCACTACTCAGGATGATGCATGCCAGACTTACTTTCCCTTTCCGCTGATCTCCCAAACGTCCCCCAGCATAAATGGAGCCCGAGAACTGAAGATATCAAGATATATTTCTTTGATAACATCATATCAAATCTACAAAGAATCCCGGTATGATGCAAAACCAAAACAGGTAATTTCTACCAAATTCTGGTGGTAACATAGCACAACGTAAAAAAAATGAAAAGATAAAAAGAGATAGGGTATTGGAGTCCTTAACTTTGGAGTCTTCCGTTCCCATCAATCGAGCGTTTTCTGTAGGTATTTCTTGCTTGACTCGGAGGGAGTAAG
The DNA here is from genome assembly GCF_015104395.2 of Macrobrachium nipponense. Classification (NCBI taxonomy): domain Eukaryota; kingdom Metazoa; phylum Arthropoda; class Malacostraca; order Decapoda; family Palaemonidae; genus Macrobrachium; species Macrobrachium nipponense. The sequence goes on from NC_061100.1 coordinate 31,495,955, forward strand.
CCTACAAACTACCTTGTTGATGTTGTTGTTGATGTCTTGTTGCTGGGGGGTTAGGAAAGTCTATGGAAGAGCTCTAAAAAAGGTCTAAAAAGATGTTTCTCGTTAAGTTAACGTTACAGGAATTATAGTATAGGATAATTATGATTTATTTATTGGCATGAAAATTTAAAAAAAAAATAATGTGAAAGTTAAACAGTACAGAATTATAATTCTTAATAAGATTTGGTGTATTTACTTTATTTTCGTTGGTGAAACAAGGATCTATTTCACCATAGAATTTAGCCCATTTTTAATGTACAATAAAGTTAAAAAAATATATAATGTTTACAACTTATGCTTGAGGGAAAATCTTGCATGCATCCCTAGTAAGCTGGAGGTTGGATAACGCCCTGTTTTTTTCTTTAAATACTTCATAGTAGATTAAGGTTAACCCTGGACTACGCTGCGATGGGGGTAAAGTTTAAATTAATTACTGGATACTGTTATTGTTAGAGGAAAGGTCTATGTGGATATATTCTGGATTTTAGTTGTAGAAATAAATTTCTTTATTTGCTTATACAGTGGGCTGAATGTTTCCCCCACAAAATGAATTAATAATATTTTTTTATATAAGTAGAAGTGAATTAAGCTTTCGAAGTAGCGCAAATGTAATCAAGTCAATGATTAAAAAAATTATCGAAATGTATCCAGTTCCTGGCTGATATCAAATCAAAGACTCTAATACTTCTGCTAAACAAAGCTAACATTAAAAAGAAAATGCCACATAGAATAGACCGACAACAGGTGTTCAACTTCCACCTACCCTTCTTGCAAGAGAGAAGAAAATCTTTTATTCTCTGACTTTATCCGAAGAAAGAAAATTATCGGAAGCTTTATTTTTTCATTCATGTTCCAACTGGAGCTGAGCTGAAAGTCTTACTGACATTATCATAATCCGAGTTGTCACGAGGAAGGAGTAAGTGA
>NC_061100.1:31504417-31533999 GCF_015104395.2 Macrobrachium nipponense
TATATCCGAATATTTATTTTTAGCTTTTTCTGCTTTGGATGGAATGTAAACTAGATAAAATTCTGATTTACGTCTTTTTAAACTATTAAAATTTCAATATAATTGACAGATTAAATGAAATTATAATGAAAACGAAATATCGAATATTAATTTTTAGATGTTTCTTTTTTTGGACGGAATGTAAACTAGATAAAATTCCTATTTATGTTATTCCAACTATTCCAACTATTAAAATTTCAATATAATTATGATGAAAATTTCAACAGAATACAACAGTATATCAGTTATTGATATTTGCAACTATTGCTTAATGCTACCTGACCTAGTACTTCCTGGCGGACATATATTTGTTTTCATAAATGCTTTTTCTATAGCTGCATGAAAACACGTGAGGAATTCTCACCTGCATACCACTCCCCGGATGGGAAAGAATTGCAATACGTGAAAAAAAAAATACAGTATAAAAGTTAAAATGAGAAAAATGGACATTCTATATTCAATTGGTATTGCTCTGCCTGGCTTTGCGTTCTGGGCAATATGTAGGAGTTTGTTCACTTATTCGGGGAGTAAGCCTACAAACTACTGCTTTGTTGTTGTTGTTCTTGTTCTTGTTGGGAGGTAAGAAATGTCTATGGAAAAGACTAAAAATGTCAAAGATACAGGAATTCTGGGATATGATATTTATGATTTTTTTCTTAGAATAAGAATGTAGGTATGCATGTTAAACAGTACAGAGAGATTATTTCCAATAAAATATAGCATATTTATTCTAATTGTCGTTAGTGAAACAAGATTCTCTTAGGCACTAGATTTTGAAACGTTTTAATTAATTCACGTTAAGAATACAATGGTTACAACTTATAAGTGAGGGTAAAATCTTGCAGCACACGTCCCGAGTAAGCTGGAGGCATGATCACGCCTTTTTCTGATTTACAAAAGCTCTCTTTTTCACAGATGCTTATAATATTATTGCATGGCCACAGAGGTAGCTAAGGCCGTAATTTTCTGCCCGTACTTTTTCTGTCGGTACTTTTTCTGTTGGTACTTTTCCTGTCCGTCCTTTTTCTGTCGGTACTTTTTGTGTAAGTACTTTTTCTGTCCGTACTCTTTCTGTCGGTACTTTTTCTGTCGGTACTTTTCTTGTCCGTACTTTTTCTGTCCCTACCTTTTCTGTCGCTACTTTTTCTGTCGCTACTTTTTCTGTTGGTACTTTTTCTGTCGCTACTTTTTCTGTCGCTACTTTTTCTGTGCTACTTTTTCTGTTGCTACTTTTTCTGTCGCTACTTTTTCTGTTGGTACTTTTCTTGTCCGTACTTTTTCTGTCCATACTTTTTCTGTTGCTACTTTTTCTGTCCGTACTTTTTCTGTCGGTACTTTTTCTGTCCGTACTTTTTCTGTCCGTACTTTTTTTGTCCGTACTTTTTCTGTCGGTACTTTTTCTGTCGGTATTTTTCTGTCGGTACTTTTTCTGTCCGTACTTTTTCTGTCCTCCCACAGATCTTAAAATTTACTGAGGTAAATTAGTATGTTGATCATCCACCATCCAATCATCAAACGTAACAAATTGCAGCCCTCTAGCCTCAGTATTTTGTATTTTATTTAACGTTAAAGTTAGCCATAATCATGTGTCAGGCACCGCTATACGGGCCAACAACACGGGATACAAACAGACTGTGACCGAAAGTTTCATGGGCGGTGGCTGAGAGTTTCATACAGCATTACACGCTGTACAGAAAACTCGGCTGCGCCCAAGAAACTCGCGTATTTTTTTAACTTGCTTTATGTCAATCTTCTACATTTTCTCTTTCATATATTTTTTTTGTGGTCTAGAACCTCATCCAGCAAAGAAACTTTCCAGAAAAACCTTTCCAGTTTTTCCAGGTTTTATGACGATCCTCTACAGTTTCTCTTTCATGTTTTTGTGGTCTAGAACCTCGTCCAGCAGAGAAACTTTCCAAAAAATCCTTTCAGTCTTTCCAGGAAGTCACACATATATCTTTTCCAGCACCCAATCCATTCGTCACACGAAGGAGAAAACATCTGTCGGTTGAATATGTCATGTCTCTGCGGTCCTTCGCGTGTCGTCCCATCTTAACCGCGCTGTCTGGAAAATGAAACTTGGGAGGATTTACCTTTCTCTCTCTCACCTTTAACTCCAGATTTCCCCAAAGAGAACCGACGGTTAACGGGGTTTTCCCCGAATGTGTGAAAGTTGGAAAACTCCCACTAACCTTCCTTAATTGCTTTATGGGAGATGGAGAAGTTATCCCCCACCGCAAAAGTGAAGAGTTTTTTTTTTTAAGTCAAAAGACGAATAACAATTTTGAGCTGTTGCTCCAAAATACATTTGCGTACAGTGGAATATGCCCACGCGCATGCCAATCAGATTATTATTGTTGAAGAAATCCTCAGCGGCGAAGATGTAAAGAGAGCTTTCGGAAACCTGTTCGATGCTCTTCCTCAGTCAGGTTATTTTTAAAAATCTCGCACCAGCTTTAGTCACTAAAGAGATCAGCAGTGTTGTAAGTGTAAATATATATTACAAATATATATACATATGCAAGCGAGAGCTTTCGAGAACTTGCTCAATTCTTTACACCTTATCCACTCGGTGCAAAAAAAAAATACAAGAACTATTTTACTGGTAATATCCTGTTGTTATGACATTGTATCTAATACATTTCACTGCAGCAGGATATGAGCATGAAAGCTAAATTATTTCTTTATATCTATTAAACCACTTAAAAGATCCAATAATTGTTTTCCTAACAGTGACATGTTCACCTTGTATTTTAGTAATCTCTTTCTATATTTGCCTATTTACTTATTAATTCATTAGTTTATCTCATTTTTTAAAGAGCTGATCTATTCTTTAAGTATTTCCCATCATCTTCACAACCTCATTCAAATGAACACCATATTCTTTGGAAGCTTGAATTTCAAGTCACTGGCGCTTGTATTTTATCCCATATAAATAAGAATTATCTTCTGAATAATAATAATACTAGAACACCGTCAAAGACTAACATCTTTATTTATTGGCACTAAGCATCTTCAATCAACGCCCATTGATCAGTATGGAAATCAGAAACGGCCAGAGACCCATTTCATCAAGGGATCCAACTCGCTCTGTTACCAACCAGTGAATTCCACACCAGCTAACGAACACTTACTTATGTATACGCTGCCTAGCCAAACATTCACCAGTGCAGTATCTGAGTCACAGAGGAACTGCTAACAAGCCATCTGTCGGGAATAAAACGAATTCACTGCTAGACCTACACCGAAGGTCTGAGGTAAGTGAAAGAGAAAAAATTGAACAATAAAAAAAAAAACTTGCATAAGTAGAGGACAATTGGATACAGCTCTAAAAAGATTTACTGTCCCTTTTTTCTTTTTTTTAACGTAGGGATTAGATCATATTCCCTACACTTATTAGGATATGCCTACTAATCTCATATGCAAATCTTGTATGTGACTCTATTATTTTATATTGCAGCTAAATTCAGCTTGAGCCTTCCAGACTTACTCACCTCTGGGGATCTCAGATACAGAGAAAGGAAAAATATATATTTTAGATGTCCTGAAAAATGGTAAGTTGTAGGTTCAAATAATTAAAACATGACATTTTGACTGCAATTTCATATATTTTGAGAGAGAGAGAGAGAGAGAGAGAGAGAGAGAGAGAGAGAGAGAGAGAGAGAGAGAGAGAGAATGTGTATGACATTTCGACAGCATTTTCGTATATGTTGTGAGAAAGAAAGAGAGAGAGATGACATTTGAACAGTATTTTCTTATATGTTTCAAGAGAGAGAGAGAGAGAGAGAGAGAGAGAGAGAGAGAGAGATAGTTATAACATTTCCACAGTATTTTTATACGTGTTTCAGGAGAGAGAGAGAGAGAGAGAGAGAGAGAGAGAGAGAGAGAGAGAGAGAGAGAGAGGAATTAATGTTTTACCTCGCTCAAGAAATATGAGGCAATTCTCTAGAGCATAGTTTACGATGCGTCCTATCTGATATTCATCACTTAATGGATGCCATGTTATATACTGCTGTTATTATCTTGTTATCGTAATTAGTGTTAGTAGTTGTAAATACGGAATGTAAGTCATTTTAGATTAGAGAAGGCACTAAAGCATATTTCGTATTCGTAACATTTATCAGTTACTTAAAATAATAGAATATATTTTGATACGTCCCTAATACATTTACTAATTCAGTGTTCGTCTGTGCATTTACATTAATCAGTTTGTGTATATACGTAAGAATATGTATATATGTGTATGTATATATTTTTACCATAGTTTCCTTTCATGTAGTTTTTTATTCTATTTTATCAACACCTTTTATATTTTATTCATAATTCTGGCTAAATTGCACAGGCTATTAAAAACATTATTTTTAACCTGTCTCCTGGTTATGGTAACCTGGTACTACCTCAGTACTTTAGCTACCTGACTATCCCATTTGATGATAAAACAGGCTTCACGTGACTGGATATAACTCTACTTTCTATGTGAATATAGTGTGCTATAACTATTTTTTAATTACTTCTACATTTGGTGGTTAAAGTATGTATTATCTGGTATGTATATAAATTTTCCTGTGCCATCATTATACCAGAGAATATTGTTGGGAATTAGATATTCTTTCATCACCTGCTCAGTTCAACTCTGTTTTCTTTGTATATAGGATGCTATTAAGCAGAATAAAACTGTATCAGGAAATAATCTTTTCATAAATAATCTTTTCGTAAAAGGAGTTATTTCTTGGCGATCAGGAATGATTTCTGTAGATTTAAACCAGAAAATGTACATCGAGTATTTTTCAACCGAATCTAGTCTGCATCTCAACAATTACTGAGTTGCGTTTACCAATATCGGACATGAAATAGAGGGAAAAAATACATTCATAATTACAAGATATACAAGGAAAAAATACATTTATAATGAAAAGAAGAATTAGGATTATGGAAAATGTAAAACCAAAATCGCAGTTCATAATACATAAATCAGTAGATGCAATAAACTGGCCTTGGAGTAAGTTTCTGTCAGAAAATGGGAGCTGATAGGAACAGAGCATCCAGGTTTATAAATTTTTACATTTCATCAAGCTTATATATCCTGTCTATTCCCATATGTTAAAATCACTCCATAATCAACTTTATGTTGTAAACGTCAACTAATGAAAGAAGGAACAACTTCAGACTAACTGTCATTATTATCGTTCGGTAAATGAAACCTGTTCATATGGAACAAGCCCACTGGGGACCATTGACATGAAATTCAAGCATCCAAAGAAAATGGTCTTCGTTAAGAAGATGTCAGATGGAATACTGTAAATAGAAGTACAGACAGATGATATCAATTATTGAAAAAATAAAAATAAGTTAATGAATAGGGCATATCTAAAATATTCGCTGATTATTTTCATTTCATTTACCTGAATAAATACATTTTTATTGATGTCAAAATTAATATTAATATTAATTTAAAATCTGCAAATATATTTTTTTCTCATGGAAAAGAGAATTTCAAACGGATTCAGAACTGCCAGGCTAAAAATATCCAATGCTGACATAATGATTGACAGGTACAGCAAGATACTGAGAAATACTTCATTCACGCCTCAGCTCAGACCAATGTTCCATTCATATCGAAGGACAGGAGAAGTCATCGATGAATGAGGATGAAGCTTTTTTGTGAAAGCTGTCAAAATGAAATTCTACCGAGGTCTAGTCATCGAGGAAAGTTGGGAATGGCTGGGAAAGGGAAATGCAGCGTTTATCTGGAAAACTGAAAACTTAGAGGGAACTGAGTATTTCAGTGTTGTCCTTCGACCATGATTCTCTGTGGCTCTTAAAAATGGTATCCATGATTTTTTTAGATAGATAGAGAGAGAGAGAGAGAGAGAGAGAGAGAGAGAGAGAGAGAGAGAGAGAGATCAACGATACATCAAAATCACCACAACAACGTGAATTTTTGTATTTAACGTAAAAGTTATTGCCAATTCTTAAATGGTATATTGTTGAGAAAAGGTAAAATTACAAATGTTCCAAAGAAGTAATATTCATCGCCTAAGTCTGCTCAAAAAACAAAACGGTAATGTTTATATTACTGCCTCTCATGGTCTTTTTGCTTGACTTAAAAATAATGAGAACCAACTTACCAGCCATAACCGTAGCCTAACGACGGTAAAGGAAAACGGAATTTACCATTCCAGCTATGAATGAATTCTGTGAACGCCTTGATAATTATGCACTGGCCTGTCATTTATGCTATCCACTTATTCCATTATTCTTCAGTGAAACTAAGATACAGGTTGAGAACTCTTAACAGTAACTGGATGTCTAGAGTGAATGGATTCACTTTACAACGGAACGTTACTCTTTAATTTTTTTTTAATAAGACATCAGTGACAAACTGATTTTATTCCTTGAAAATTTTTTATGAAGTTCATTTGTTCTCGTAAAGGAATGTTTTCTGAGCAATTTGAGATCAAGCATTGTTATGAAATTCAGACTTGATTTTAGACAGATCAGGAAAGATTTGAGAGTATAAAGATGAACACGAATCATTTCTCTCTCTCTCTCTCTCTCTCTCTCTCTCTCTCTCTCTCTCTCTCTCTCTCTCTCCACCTAACGCTCATTACCTGAACAAGAAAGAAACGGATTTTAACAGCCTTTCCATATGATTACAGACAATATGCAAGAATATATGCAGTAGTTCCAATGTCCCCTTTTGGGAATTTAGTAGGACAGCAGTATCGATTTTTGCATATCTCTTAAAGGACTGAAAGTTTTTATTAATTAATTTCAGTATTTAAATCAGTGATATGGTAAGAAAATATATTTCTGAACGTCCCATGATATAACGAGAGTTAAGTCAATCAAACAGTTTTCTTCGCGATATGTGCATTTTTCAGTATAAATTTAGCCGGTGAGGATAAGACTGTGATTATTATTATCAGTTAATTCAGTCAGATGCAAACTCGATCTTATGAAATTGAGGCTGCCAAGCCAAGCACTTTGGCACCAGAGACCATTCAGCGCTTAAGCAGTGGAAAAGGGAAGTTGGAGAGGTTGGACAGCAGGATAAAATAAAGGAGAAGACGTACAATGATCTAAAGGTGGAAATGTTACATGACCTCACAGTGGCAATAAGAAGTAATAGTTAGAGAGGATGGACAGGAAAATTGAAGACAGGATGGGTTAATAGAGTTAAAGGAAAGACTTGGGTATAGTTATGGGCTGAAGGGACGGTACAAACACCTTTTAAGTAATGCTTGCAGTGCACCACGTGAGGTGTACTGACGGTGCTATCCCTTTACGTGGTAGAATATTATCTTTCGTTTGAATTCTTGCGTTAGACCAGACTAACTTTTCATTTATCTAGTCCATTTTCGATCCTACAATATGAGGTAAATAATATCCATACATTTGACACAATCAAAATTTTTTTCAAGAATGAGAATAAAAGAGAAAGAAAATAGAAAAATGGCAGAAACTTAAGTCAAGGAAAAAATTTCCGCTTTGCTGACCATTGCAAAACTTCCTAGAGTCGAACGTGTTGTTTATAATCCCTTGGGACTCTCTCTCTCTCTCTCTCTCTCTCTCTCTCTCTCTCTCTCTCTCCTCTCTCTCTGCCAAGGAAAAAATACAAAAAATGTTTCTTGCCTGAGTTTTGTATTTGACAATACGGATAAAAAAGATGGCGTCTCCTGCCAGTGAGTTAGAATGTTACAAGGAATTTATATTTCATTAATATCAAGCACGAAGTAGAATTCATATAACATGGAAAATAATTTATACAAAAATGGTTCTAATTTTATTCGACTTCCATTATGACTTTGCGGACTGAGAATATTTTTACTTCAGCAATAAGACCAATCCTGTAAAGGACATAAACAGTTAATTGGAACAAACTTATTAGTTATGTAATGTCACTTCTCTCGATTTCTAGGGGGTATTTCAAAGCGAAGAATAAGTTTAAAGACTAAAAGGTTCTGGACGAATTATGCGTATGAAAAGAAGGTATTCGAAGCCCCCCTTGATTCATATATATATATATATATATATATATTATATATATATATATATATATATATATATATATATATATATATATATATATATATATATATCTAATATTGAATTCCAGCGTTTTAAATTCCTTTTCTGGACCGTCTTTCAGCAAGACAAAGTCAATGTACATTATAAATACTAAATTCAAATGTCTATAAAATTGGCTTTCCTAAAGTGTTTTGCAATCAGGTGACCACCAAGATTCTTCAAATGGGATTCCACTGTCTCCAGACTTTCCGAGTGTTAGCTCGAGAGATTATGCAGATGTCTGTAAAGTATCGACAGACATCAGGGGTAGACTCGGTTCGAACAACTTGAGAATAGTTGCGAGCTGAGCGCCTGGCACGAAGAGAAATAATTAATGATCTCGCGAGCAAAGTGTTAGACTCCGATCATACGACCAGATGAATCTTAGTGTATTAAAGTATCTAAATTAAATATATTACGAAAGAGAAAATAATTGAAATCTATGATAGCTATGAAGAACAATTTCGTGGTGGAATAAAGAGTATATGAATTATTAGAACCTTATGAAAATTACAAGCTTTTATTGATAGCAAAGAAAATTAAAAATATCCGGTAAATATGAAATGTACTTTCGTGAGGGAATAGAGTCCTTAGGTGTCTTCAGAACCTCGTGAAAGAAAGATAAATGTTCTCTCTCCACTAGCAAGTGGAGAGAGAACAATTAGAACATTGATTTCGGCAGCACTTGTCATGATGACTGATTGTGAAATGCATTGATAATGGATTATGCAAAATGTTAATGGCACTGGGTTGGAAGGACAGCATATGTTGTAGTAAATTATTACTCTTGACAGAAGAAGATGCTTTTGAATAATTCCTGAGTTGGAGAAAGAAATGCACTGTTAAGTATAGGTGCTTATATCTAAAAATAAAGCTCTGTCTAAATATCTACGTAAAATAAGTTAGAATGTGACATTCAACCTCATATTATACATACGTGCATAATCAGCCAATACTCTTAAAGGCATTGATTGCTTGTAAGTCAATATTTCGATCCATTTTACTGAATCAAGAATCACATCATGTAGATAAATTATTACCAAAAATTTCAACATTAACACCAAATCAAAATTTAGATCTATTTACTGAATAAAGAATTATATCATGTAGTTGCATAATCAGTCACAATTTTAGCTACTCTCTCTCTCTCTCTCTCTCTCTCTCTCTCTCTCTCTCTCTCTCTCTCTCTCTCTCATTTTCTTTTTCCCACCACGAATATGTGACTTGAAATTGCCTGATTCTATCTCCCTCTCTCCCTCTCTCTCTCTCTCTCTCTCTCTCTCTCTCTCTCTCTCTCTCTGTTCATCTTACGAATATGTCAACGTTTGATATCCTTAACGATTCGCTGATGCCTTGAGTTTTTCTGGCTTTGGCCCCTGCAGCAAAATTGGCTTTGGAGAAGTGGGATAATTCATCACGGGTTTTGGAATGCTTGTTCGTTGTTTTTTGGGGGGGGGGGGGGGGGGGGGGAGGTTACCAGAGGTTAGGATCCACTTGGTGAGGGCTGTGGTGGGGGAGGGCGGGTGGGAGGTTGCAATGCAGCATCTTATTCTCTCGATTCTTGATAATGTATTATCGATAAGGACTGACGTCGTCTTGTAAGAGAGAGAGAGAGAGAGAGATCCTTGGAGTTTGAGAAGAAAAAGAAAAAGGTTCGTTTGACTGAAATGACTGGTTCTTTCGATGTATATTCTTATGATTTTTTTTTTGGGGGGGGGCGGGTAAGGGGCTAGGAATGGGTGACCACTACCACAGAAATCTTTATATAAATATCATGCTTCGTGATTGTAACAATTATGAAAATTATACAAATAATTGTTCTACAGATGAGTAGATAAAGACTCATACTTCTTTTGAATAAAAATTGCTTTCATTGTTCAGAAACAAAACATGGACCATTCATTTAAAGTTATTATTATTATTATATTATTATTATTATTATTATTATTATTATTATTATTATTATTATTATTATTATTAATTATTATTATTATTATTATTATTATTATTATTATTATTATTATTATTATTATTATTATTATTATTATTAATTATTATTATTATTATTCAGAAGATGAACCCTATTCATATGGAACAAGCCAACCACAGATGGTAATAAGAAATATAAAAGGAAGAGATCAGTTATTAGAGGAAAATATAAACAAAGAGCTAGGTAGATATATATATATATATATATATATATATAATATATATATATATTATTATATATATATATATATATATATATATATATATATATACAATATATATATTATATACATATATATATATATATATATATATATATATATATATATAAATTAGTATTGAAGTGTGAGGTGTTATGTTTTAGGGCAGTAATACATTGCATTATTGCTTTACCTTTTAAGCAAAACGTTATTAGAAATGATAAGTTACTGTCATTGGATCAGATCTGATTACAATAACTTTGATACCGAAATAGTTATCAGTGATCTCTGTAATTTGACTTGACAATGATAACAATTATGTGCACTTTCTAAGAGAAACACGAAGTTAGATGAACAAAACTAAACTTCTCTCGTGTAACTCTTTGTAACCTCCATGAATCTTGCTGAATTTCAAAACATTTCAAAACCTGCCCAAGTTTATATTTGATGTAGAATGAGCATGAAAACCAAAGTTAATTAGAATACTGGGTTAAGGGTTAAAGAGAATGTCCTACAAGGTAAGCGATACTGGAAGAAAGGCTGGATGAACGATAGATGCACTCTCTCTCTCTCTCTCTCTCTCTCTCTCTCTCTCTCTCTCTCTCTCTCTCTCTCTCTCCTCATCCGTTTTGTGATAGATGGGCCTCGGACATGGTCCGAGGGACACGGAGGTATTCCAGAATCAGTAGCATGAATAATTCTTCATCGTTCTAATCTAATCGATGATGAGTAAGTCCTGGAGAAGTAGATAGTCGTGTTGTATATCCTCTGTAGCTTCTCGCTTTCTACGGAACTCTGTACACGCCTGACCCCAGCGTATGTCCTCCTCGTTCTCCTGTCCTCCAACTACTGGCTTGGAATTGTGTGTAACGCTATTATTTATATGCGTAGTGAACTTTTTACTCGATCCCTTTTCTACTGTTATTCTGCGTAACATGTTTTATAGTGCTTTGATATGAATATATATATATATATATATATATATAATATTATAATATATATATATAATATATTATATACATATAATATATAATATAATATTATATTTATGATATATATAATATATATATATATTATATATAATATTATATATATATAATATACATATTTATATATATATATATATATAATAATATATTATATATATATGTATATTTATATAATATATATAAATATGTATTATATATATTATATAATATATATATATATATATATAATATATATAATAATATATATAATTTATATATAATATAATAATAGTATATATATATATATATATTATATATATATATATATATATTTTATATTATTGCATTAAATATATATATATATATATATAATATATTATATAATATATATATATATATATGCGTGTGTGTGTGTGTCTGTGTGTGTGCGTGTGTGTGTGTGTGTGTGTATGTGTAACTGAATCAAGAAAGTTTGGAACGTGATAAATACATAAATAAATGTATAAGTGTTTCACTTTCCTTCGTGGCTTATAAACCTTTATATATATTTGTATATATATATATTAATATATATATATATATATATATATATATATATATATATATATATATATATATATATATTATATATATATATATTAGGTTATATATATATATAATAAAACCAAAGGTATTTTCAGTTTATATTTCTCCCGTCGATTAAGTAACATTTGATGGACTGAAAAAAAATATTTTCCAGTCATCAACATATTTATAATATCAATTAATGACTTATTTTTTCGATATTATTTTATCGGAATAATATTTATAATAAACTTGGGGTCCTTATGTTGTATATTGCAATTGCATAATAAAATTACCTTTAAAAAATCAATAATCCTTTTTACGATGAAAAATGTCTACGTATAGACTTTCTAATGAAGAAAAATCTAAAATTACTCAGACTGAATCTCCATAATTATTTCCTACAATGGTAAACATCAGAGAGAACAGCAAAAATACCCATAATCAACAGAATCCTTCCATTTGGAATCGAAAGAACCTTCAAGCGAAATAGACAAAAAAATAAACTATGCAAATCGGTTGTCACATTCCCCATTACAGGGGAGTCCATGAATACCTTAAGTCAAAGTCGTCGGCTCTTTCTAATTGCATCTCGAGTTCCTCTGCCTTCCGAAATCCCACGATTTAAGAGAAGGAGAATTTCTTGAAATCTAGACGACAGAAATTTGGGAACGTCTAATTTTTAAAGGCCTTTAATGGCTTCTTCTCTGATTGCGTGTCTGCTTTTGCTTTTATTCTCGATGGCTGCCAGTTCCTCTGGCTTTGTAATATCATTTGGAAACTGTAAAAAAAAGTCCTCATATAACTTCGAAAGTTCAAGGGAAGATGCAAGATATTCATTGAATAATTTATTCATTATTTTTTATTCTTTCTCTATGTCCCTTTATCTCCAGTTACTTTATCCTAGGAAGCGCCATATTTGGAAGGTTGAACTTCAGGTCAGTGGCCCATTTAGAGTTGTTCCATATGAATAGCGTTCATCTTCTGAATAATAATAATAATAATAATAATAATAATAATAATATAGAATAATAATAATTATAATAATAATAATAATAATAATAATAATAACAAGAAGCAAGAAGAACGAAGAAGAAGAAGAAGAAGAAGAAGAAGAAGAAGAAGAAGAAGAATATAGAAAATGCCAATGGAAAATGTACCCATAATCATAAGAACACTAGACACGATCCTAAGATCCTTGAAAAACAGCCTAGAAAAACTAGTGTTGCTTTGAACCTGGAAATCAGCTGCTCAGATGAAGTACAATTTTATTGAGTTTGCGTGTAATTGTACATAATTAGATAGATAGATGGAATGACTGGCAGACAGACAGACCCCGGTTAGTTTATTTTCCGTTTCTTTCGTTGTTTCCAGGTAATGAGCGTTTAGGTGGTAGAGAGAGAGAGGGAGAGAGAGAGAAGGAGAGAGAGAGAGAGAAGAGAGAAGGATAGAGGAGAGAAATGATTCGTGTTCATCTTTAGACTCTCAAATCTTTCACCTGATCTGTCCTAAAATCAGGTCCTGAATTTCCATAACAATTTGCTTGATCTCCAAATTGCTCAGAAAACATTCCTTTTACGAGAACAAATGACAACTTCATAAAAATTTTTTTCAAGGAATAAAATCAGTTTGTCACTGATGTCTTATTAAAAAAAAAATTTAAAGAGTAACGTTACCGTTGTAAAGTGATCCATTCACTCTAGACCATCCAGTTACTGTTAAGGAGTTCTCAACCTGTATCTTAAGTTTCACTGAAGAATAATGGAATAAGTGGAATAGCATAAATTGACAGGCCAGTGCATAATTATCAAGGCGGTTCAACAGAATTCATTCCATAGCTGGAATGGTTAAATTCCGTTTTCCTTTACCGTTCGTTTAGGCTACGGTTATGGCTGGTAAGTTGGTTCTCATTATTTTTAAGTCAAGCAAAAAGACCCATGAGAGGCAGTAATATCAAACATTAACGTTTTGTTTTTTGAGGCAGACCTTAGGCGATGGAATAATTACTTCTTTGGGAACATTTGTAATTTTAACCTTTTCTCAACAATATAACCATTTAAGAATTGGCAATAACTTTTTACGTTAAATTAACCCCAAAATTCACGTTGTTGTGGTGGATTTTTGATGTATCGTTTGACCTCTCTCTATCCTCGTCCTCTCTCGTCTCATCATCTCCGCTCTCTCTCTCTACTCTCTCTCTCTATCTCATCTAAAAAAATCCATGGATAACCAATTTTTAAGAGCCACAGAGAATCATGGTCGAAGGACAACACTTGAAATACTCCAGGTTTCCACCCTCTAAGTTTTTCAGTTTTCACATAAAACGCTGCATTTCCCTTTCCCAGCCATTCCCAACTTTCCTCGATGACTAGACCTCGGTAGAATTTCCATTTTGACAGCTTTCACAAAAAAAGCTTCATCCTCCATTCATCGATGAACTTCTCCTGTCCTTCGATATGAATGGAACATTGGTCTGAGCTGAGGCGTGCAAATGGAAGTATTTCTCAGTATCTTTGCTGTACCCTGTCAATCATTATGTCAGCATTGGATCATTTTTTAGCCTGGCAAGTTTCTGAACTCCGTTTGAAATTCTCTTTTCCATGAGGAAAAAAATATATTTGCAGAATTTTAAATTTAATATTAATATTTAATTTTTGAACATCAATAAAAACCTGTAATTTATTCAGGGTAAATGAAATTGAAAATAATCCAGCGAATATTTTAGATATGCACCCTATTCTTAACTTATTTTTTAATTTTTTCAGTTAATTTTTATATTTTTTACAATCGAAAGAACCGCGCGGAAACAATTCCGAGACCAAGAAAACATAAAAAAAACCAAAAAAAAAAAAAAAAAAAAAAAGACACCAGAAAAAGACAAAAAAAAAAAACAAAACAAAAAAAAAAAAAAAAAAAAAAAAAAAAAAAAAAAAAAAAAAAAAAAAAAAAAAAAAAACAAATTATGTACTTAATTAATTTATTTCAAGTTAGTTACCATCTGACCATCTTCTTAACGAAGAACCTATTTTCTTTGGATGGCTTGAATGTTTTCATGTCCATGGTCCCCCAGTGGTCTTATTTCCATATGGAAACAGGTTTAATTTGAAACCGAAACGATAATAAGTTGACAGTTTAGTCCTGGAAGTTTGTTCCATTCTTTCATTAGTTGACGTGTTTACAAACATAAAGTTGAATTATTGGAGTGGATTTTAACATATGGGAATAGACAGGATATATAAGCTTGATGAAATGTAAAAATTTAGATAAACCTGGATACTCTGTTTTCCTATCCAGCTCCCTTTTTCTGACAGAACCTTTACTCCAATGGCCAGTTTTATTGCAAGTCTTACTGAATTTATGTATTATTGAAACTGCGATTTTGGTTTTACATTGTTTCCATAATCCTAATTCCCTTCTTTTCATTATAAAGTGTATTTTTTTTCCTTGTATATCTTGTAATTAAATGAATGTTTTTTTTCCCTCTATTTTTCCCATCTTTTCAGTGGGGGGGGAGGGGGGGGGCCGATATTGGTAAACGCCAACTCAGTAATTGTTGAGAATTGCAGACTAGAATTTCCGGTTGAAAAATACTCGATTAATTTACATTTTCTGGTTTAAATCTACCAGAAATCATTTCCTGATGCGCCAAGAAATAACATCCTTTTACGAAAAGATTATTTTGATGAAAGAGTTATTTTCCTGATACAGTGTTTTATTTCTGCTTAATAGCAGCCTATATACAAAAGAAAACAGAAGTTGAAACTGAGCAGGTGATGAAAGAATATCCTATTCCCAACCAATATTCTCTGGTATATGTTATGGCGACAGGAAAAGTTTATATACATACCAGATAATACATACTTTTAACCACCAAATTTAGAAAAGTAATTAAAAATAGTTTATAGCACACCTATAATTCCATAGAAAGTAGAGTTATAATCCAGTCAACGTTGAAGCCTGTTTTTATCATCAATGGGATAGTCCATGTATGCTAAAGTACTGAGGTAGTTTACCAGTTTACCCATAACCAGGAGGAACAGGTTAAAATAATGTTTTTTAATACCTGATGCAATTTAGCCAAATTATGAATAAAATATAAAAGGTGTTGATAAAATAGAATAAAAAAAAACTACATGAAAGGAAACTATGGTAAAAAATAATATACATAACCGAACATATAACAAATATTCTTACGTAATATACACAAACTGGATTAATGTTTAAATGCCAACACGAACGAACCTGAAATTAGTGAAATGTTATTAGGGACGTATCAAAATATATTCTATTATTTTTTAAGTAACTGATAAATGTTACGAATACGAAATATGCTTTAGTGCCTTCCTTCCTAATCTAAAATGACTTTACATTCCGTATTTAACAATCTACTAACACTAATTACGATAACTAGAATAATTAACAGCAGTATATAACATGGCATCCATTAATGAAGTGGTTGAATATCAGATAGGACGCATCGTAAACTATGCTCTAGAGAATTGGCCTCATATTTCTTGAGGCGAGGTAAAACATTAATGCCTCTAATTCCTCTCTCTCTCTCCTCTCTCGACTCTCTCCCTAGCATTGACAACACCCTCTCTCTCTCAGTCTCTCTCTTCGTCTCTCCTCTCTCCTACGTACCTCTAAACTACTTCGTCCTGAAACAAAAACTTAAACAAATACTGTGGAAATGTTATAACTATCTCTCCTCTCTCTCTCCTCTCTCTCTCTCTCGATCTCTCCTCTCTCTTCCTCTCTCTCTTGAAACATATAAGATCAAAATACTTGTTCAAATGTCATCTCTTCTCTTTCTTTCTTTCTACAAACATATACGAAAACTGCCTGTCCGAAATGTCATTACACATTCTCTCTCTCCTCTTCCTCTCTCTCTCTCTCTCATCTATCTCTCTCTCCTCTCTCTCAAAATATATTGAAATTGCAGTCCAAAATGTCATTGTTTTAAATTATTTTGAAACCTCACAACTTTACCATTTATTTTTTCAGAGGACATCTAAAATAATGATATTTTTTCCTTTTCTCTGTATCTGAGATCCCCAGAGGTGAGTTAAGTCTGGAAGGCTCAAGCTGACAATTTAGCTGCAATATAAAAATAATTAGAGTCACATACAAGATTTGCCATATGAGATTAGTAGGCCCATATCCTAATAAGTGTAGGGAATAAATGATCTAATCCCTACGTTTAAAAAGAAAAAAAGGGACAGTAAATCTTTTTAGAGCTGTATCCAATTGTCCTCTACTTATTGGGCAAGTTTTTTTTTTTATTTTTTTTTTTTTGTTCAATTTTTTTCTCTTTCACTTACCTCAGACCTTCGGTGTTAGGTCTCTAGCAGTGAATTCGTTTTATTCCCGACAGATGGCTTGTTAGCAGTTTCCTCTGTGACTCCAGATACTGCAACTGGTGGAATGTTTTGGCTTAGGCAGGCGTATACATAAGTAAGTGGTTTCGTTAGCTGGTGGTGGAATTCACTGGTTGGTAACAGAGCGAGTTGGATCCCTTGATGAAATGGGTCTCTGGCCGTTTCTGATTTCCATACTGATCAATTGGGCGTTGAATTGGAAGATGCTTAGTGCCAATAAATAAGATGTTAGTCTTTGACGGTGGGTTCTAGTATAATTATTATTACCAAGAAATAATTCTTATTTATATGGGATAAAACACAAGCGCCCAGTGGACTTGAAATTCAAGCTTCCCAAAGAAATATGGTGTTTCATTTAGAATGAGGTTGTGAAGATTGATTGGGCAAATACCTTAAAGATTAAAGAATCAGCCTCTTTGAAAAAATGAGATAAACTAATGTAATTAATAAGTAAATAAGGGCCAAAGTATAGAAAGAGAATTACTAAAATACAAGGTGAACATGTCCACTGTTATGGAACAAAACAATTATTGGATCTTTTAAGGCGGTTTAATAGATAATAAAGAAATAATTTAAGCTTTTCCATGCTCATATCCTGCTGCAGTGAACAAATGTATTAGAAATTACAATGTCATAACAACAGGATATTTACCAGTAAAATAGTTCTTTTGTATGTTTTTTTTTTTGCACCGAGTGGATAAGGTGGTTTAAAGAATTGAGGCCAAGTTTTCGCGAAAGCGCTCGCTTGCATATGTATAGAATATTTGTAATAATAATATTATTACACCCTTACAAACACTGCCTGATCTCTTTTAGTCACCTAAAGCTTGGTGCGAGATTTTTAAAAATTAACCTGACTGAAGGAAGATGCATCGAACAGGTTTCCGAAGCTCTCCTTACATCGTTCGCCCAGCTGAGGATTTCTTCAACAATAATAAAATACTGATTGGCATTGCGCGTGAGGCCATTTCCAGTTCCAGGCTTGACGCAAATGTATTTTGGAGCAACAGCTCCAAAATTGTTATTCGTTCTTTTGACTTAAAAAAAAAACTCTTCACTTTTGCGGTGGGGGATAACCTTCTAAATTCTCCATCTCCCATAAAGCAATTAAGGAAGGTTAGTGGGAGGGGTTTTTCCAACTTTCACAAACATTCGGGGAAAACCCCGTTAAGCCGTCCGGTTTCTCTTTGGGGAAATTCTGGAGTTAAAGGTGAAGAGAGGAAAGGTAATATAAATATCACAAATTCTCCTCCCAAGTTTCATTTTCCCAGACAAGCGCCGGTTTAAGATGGACGACACGCGGAAGGACCGCAAGAGACATGACAGATTCAAACCGACCGATGTTTTCCTCCTTCGAGGTGACGAATGGTATTGGGTGCTGGAAAAGATATATGTGTGACTTCCTTGGAAAGACTGAAAGGAATTTTTTTGGAAAGTTTTCTCTGCTGTGGACGAGGTTTTCTAGACTCACCAAAAAACATGAAAGAAAGGAAACTGTAGAGGATCGTCATAAAACCTGGAAAAACTTGGAAAGGTTTTTCTGGAAAGTTTCTTTGCTGGATGATGGTTCTAGACCACCAAAAAAAATAAAAATAATGAAAGAAAGAAAAACTGTAGAAGATTGACCATAAAGCAAGTTAAAAAAATACGGAGAGTTTTCTTGGGCGCAGCCGAGTTTTTCTGTACAGCGTGTAATGCTGTATGAAAACTCCTCAGCCACCGCCCATAGAAACTTTTTCGGTCCACAGTCTGTTGTTTGTATCCGCCCGTGTTGTTGGCCCGTATAGCGGTTGCCTGACACATGGAGTTATGGCTAACTTTAACAGTTTTAATAAAAGAACAAAATTACTGAGGCTAGAGGGCTGCAATTTGTTTACGTTTGAATGAATTTGGGATGGTTTGGATGATCAACATACTAATTTACCTCAGTAAATTAATTTTAAGATCTGTGGGAAGTGGACCAGAAAAAAGTTACGGACAGAAAAAGGTACCGAACAGAAACAAAAATACCGACAGAAAAAAAAGTACCGACAGAAAAAGTACGGACAAAAAAGTACGGACAGAAAAGTACGGACAAGAAAAAGTAACGTACCGACAGAAAAAAGTACGGACAGAAAAAGTACAACTAAAAGTAAAAGTATGACAGAAAAAGTACGGACAAGAAAAGTACCAACAGAATAACGTAGCGACAGACAAAAAAAGTAGCAAAACACAAAAGTAGCAAACAGAAAAAGGTAGCAACAGAAAAAGGTAGCGACAGAAAAAGTAGCGACAGAAAACGTACCGAACAGAATAAGTAGCGACAGAAAAAGTAGCGACAGAAAAGGTAGGGATCAGGAAAAAGTACGGAACAAAAGAAAAGTACCGACAGAAAAAGGTTACGCCGACAGAAAAGAGTAACGGACAGACAAAAGTAACTTACACAAAAAAAGTACCGACAGAAACAAGCGGACATGGAAAGGAAAGTACCAACCAGAAAAATATTACCGACAGAACAAAGTAGCGGGCAGCAAAATTACGGCCTTAGCTACCTCCTTTGGTTACCACTGGCAAATAATAGTTTACAAGCATCTGTGAAAAAGAGAGCGCTTTTGTAAATCAGAAGAAAAAAAAGGCGTGATCATGCCTCCAGCTTACTTCGGGACGTGTGGCCTGCAAGATTTTACCCTCACTTATAAGTTTGTAACCATTGTATTCTTGAACGTGGAATTAAATTACAAAAGTTTCAAAATCTAGTGCCCCTAAGAGAATCTTGTTTCACTAACGAACAACGTTAGAATTAAATATGCTATATTTTTATTGGAAATAATCTCTCTGTAACTCGTTTACAACATAAGCCATACCTACCATTCTTCAATTCTAAGAAAAGAAAAAAAATCATAAATATATCCCAGAATTCCTGTATCTTTTGACATTTTATTTTTAGTCTTTGTTTTCCCATAGACATTTCTTACCATTCCCAACAAGAAAACAAGAACAACAACAACAAAGCAGTAGTTTGTTAGGCTTACTCCCCCCGAATAAGTGAAGCAAACTGCCCTATCATATTTTGCGCCCAGAACGCAAAGCCAGGCAGGATAGCAATACCAATTGAATCTACATAGTCCCCAACCTCCTTTCCTGATTTTTCTCACATATTTTAAACTTTTATACTGTATTTTTGTTTTTTTTTTCACGTAATTGCAAATAATCTTTCCTTTCCCATCCCGGGGAGGGGTATCGCAGTTGAGAATTCCTCACTGTTTTCATGCAGCTATAGAAAAAGCATTTATTGAAAACAAATAAATTAAGGTTCCGCTCCCGCCCAGGAAGTACTAGGTTCAGGTAGCATTAAGCAATAGGTTGCACAAATATCAATAACTGATATACTGTTTGTATTCTGTTTGAAATTTTTCATCATAATTAGATTTGAAATTTTAATAGTTGGGAATAGTTGGTAATAACATAAATAGGAAAATTTTATCTAGTTTACATTCCGTCCAAAAAAAGACAAACATCTAAAAAGTGAAAATTAATTCGATGTTTACAAAACAGACACCACAAGCAAATATTTCGTTTTCAATTATTAATTTCTTTAATTTAACTGTCAAACATTATCTATTGAACATTTGAAATTTTAAAGTCACTCTCTTTCAACACAACAAAAAAAGAACGTGAAATACGAATTTCAAATTTATACTAGTTTCTTTTACATTTCCATCCAAAGCAGAAAAAGCAAACAAACAAATAACAAAACAAACATTCAGAGAATATATATAATATATATGATAATATATATGATAATATATATATATGTGATATATATATATATATAATATAACATAATTAACCATACACATATATAATATAGATATATATAGGAATATATATATATATATATATATATATATTAATTAAACATCCTAGATCTTCAAGTCCTAGCTTTTAAAATTTTAAATACCTATTTCAGTATCACGAATCACTAACCATCAGAACTGAGAAATAACTCACATGTAACATTGTATATGGTATTTAATACCGAAATAAATGAAATAATTATGTATTGGTATGGATCCATTGTAATATAATCCACAAAAAGGCTCACAACCTTCCAATTCGACTATTATTAGCACCCTAAAGTTAACATGGAAATCGTAAAAACGTATTTCAAGAACTCATAATAACATTATAGCTGATCTTGTAAAGTGTAAAATCAAAATAAAAGTCATGAACTTAAACTTCAAAGTTTAGAACATGCAATTTGAACCTAAGCACAAATCCACCTACCTGTGCAACTCCCAGAAGGATTCAAAAACACACGGCCTACCAATATTGATACTAATGACTACAACTTACCTTACTGATTACTGCTCTAAATGAATATAACCGCAGAGTTTTTTTTTTTTTTTTGCAGTCCCTAAATTCTTTTTATTCATCTCCTGATCATCAATTCCACCAAGATAAGAATTTCAAGCAAGTTGTCATTCGACGAAGCGTCCCGATTTTTCGTGGAGAGGTTGAATTTTTAAGCAGAATAGAACGTAAATTGATTGAGTGGCTTTAAAGCTTATCGTTCAAAACCTTTTGGTAAATACACACACACACCACAAAAGAAACAAAAAACCCTGGTTTATTCAGTGCGTCGAGATAAAAACTATTAGTTATTTTATTGAGTTTATTAATTACTTCTTATTTGTTATTATTATTATTATTAATTCTGTTAAAGAAAGAAACGGCAGAATTAAAGCGAGTTTTTTGCTTTTGTCTATTTTTTTTTTTCTTGACAATTCGCTTCTCAGGCTCAGCGATGTTTCTGAGTAACTGGCCCAATTTCATTTTTGGAATTACTAAAAAGTATAAAAAAATGCTGGAGGTGATCTTTTACTTTTATTAAACAAAAAAGGATCTCAGGTCTCCAGGTCAAGCAGGAAGTCGTCATCAGTGCCGGTATTAATTCCGTAGGCGTCGTTCATTTTTACGGGAGGGGTTCGTTTTCTTTGGTCAGGAGGCTGGTGTTGATGGCTGGTAATTAGCTGGTATAGCTGGTATCATGGTGAACGTTTTCCGACCGTCCTCGCAGGTCATCTTCTCAACAAATCGGTTGAAGGACTGTAGCAAGAGAGTCTTCGTGGGCGGGTATGAGTTATTTATTATTATTATTAATTAATTATTATTTTATTATTATTATTATTATTATTGTTTTATTATTATTATTATTATTAATATTATTATTATTATTATTATAATTGTTATTTTCGTTTTTTTTTTTGGCTCTATCAACCAGTTCCTCCAATTCGACTGGGTGGTCATTTAATAGGGTGGGGTTCCTTCCGGGTTGCATCCTGCCTCCTTAGGAAATCCATCACTTTTCTTACTATAATGCGACCGTTTCCTAGGATTACACCTCTTCTGCAATGGAGATCCTGGAGCGACTTTCAGCCTCTAGTAATTTCTGAATCCTTTTCATGGGATCTTGGGATCGTGCCTAGTGCTTCCTACGTTTATGGGTACAATTTTGCCACTGGCATATTTCCCATTTCCTTCTTATTTCTAGTTTTCAGATCTTGATACTTTAATCCATTTGTTTTTCCCCCCTCTTTCTCTTCAACCTCTTGGTGGTCCCATGGTATTGCCGACCTCAATGAGTGATACCTTCTTCTTGGGGGGGGGGGGGGGGTTCTTATTATTATTTTTATTATTATTATTATTATTATTATTATTATTATTATTTTATTTTTTTATTTATTTATTTTTATTATTATTATTATTTTATTATTTTAATTATTATTTATTTTGTATAGGGGTTTTCTCTTTTCTTTCTTATAAGACAGAGGAAACGATGCAAGCTAGCCCTTCAATGCTACGGCTTTAACTTGGATAGTAAAGAACCTGGCCGAATATGATAATATGAAATGATAATATAAACTATAATGTTCAGTCCATTAGCCATTTATTTTTCCCGGTAATAAGGTCCATTCTTTGTTTTTTGCATTTCAAAGGTAAGAAAATTCAAGAAACGTAAAAATAATGAAAAAATTAATAATGAACGCGAAAGCGAATATTTAAATCCTCATCAAGAAAATAAATTTAAACTTTGAATCTTCATTAATTAAGGTTTAAAAATGCTGGGGTTAGATTTAAATCTCGTGACCTCTATAGATGACATATAAAAACTCCAAAAAGAAAAAAAAAATATAATAATCTACTAAACACTGAGTTTTGGTTTCTTATGAGTTTTAATGCATGACTCGACAAAGGTCTGATAAGATGAAAACTATTATTTATTATCATATTTATTATTTTTTCATTCAGTAATGATACCTAATCGCATGAACAAAAGACCCACGAGGCTATTGAACTTGAAATTTTCCAGCCTCCAAAGAATGTTTGCTTCAACCTCCCCACCGCTAAAAACACCCCCCACCCAACGCTGTAGCAGTTGCTAATCACGACCAGTGATTTTGTTTTTCATCGCCTTGGGTGAGACGCGAACTCGCGAACATCTGAGGCGGCATTCCACGACACTAACCACAATAACAACGAGACCATAAAAGGTAAGTTTCAGAAAATAAGAAACAAAAAAAAAATTTTACATGACGGCCAGAAACGGATTCTTTTTATTTTTGCAAGTCGGTAAGGGAAAATGAGAGTAGAATGAAAACCAAAAGTGGGGGTGAGGATGAGGGGTGGTGGGGGGGAGACGTTTCCCCTTCGCAAGTTGGAAAGAAGTTTGGAAACTAAAACTAGAACGTATGGGGGGAGAAAAATGTAAGCCTGAAAACCATGGACAAAATGGGCTCATGGAAATCGAAGAATTTCCAGTTTTTCAAGAAATTTTTTTTTTTTTTTGTTTTTTTTTTTTTTTTTTTTTTTTTTACCAGACTAAGCGATTCTTTTCAGTAGGCTACCTAGAAATACAGTACGCCAGTTTTCGACGCTGTAAAAAAGGAGATAAAAAAGTATATAAGAGGATACAGGGATACAGAAAGACCAAGATGGTAATAGATTATTCCTCTCGGGTTTTTTATTTTTTTCTATTTTTTCGTTGATTAAATTCGGAGAGTCTGGAACCAAATTTCGTTTCATATTTCATTTTGAATTTTTAGTTTTTTGTTGTTTTTATTTTTTTTTCCGGGGGGGGGTTCGCTTTAGAAAAGTATCAGTCCTTTAAGACCTTTTGGTATTTATTAGAATCAAATTTTTGTGGGTGCATAATATTAATATGATATATACTATATAATATAAATTATGTATATATATATTATATAATATATATATATATTATATATTATACATATACATTTTAATAAATATAATATATATTATATATATATATATATAGATTATATCCTATATATATATATATATTCATATATATCATATTATATAATATAATATATTATATACATTTATATACATTATATCCATCCATAATTATAAATTATAAGATATATATATAATATATATTATATATTTATATATATATATATATTTATATATATTATATCGTATACACCACCCACAAACACCACATTCAGATCTATATATATTATATATTATATATATAAAGTATATAGATATATATATCATATATATATAATTTATAATTTAGATATATATATAATTATATATAATAATATAATAATATATATTATATATATTATATATATAGTATAAGTATATATATATTACATATATACACACACACACATAGATATTATGTATCTAATCCATACATATATATATAATATATATATATTATCTATATAATAATATATATATATATATATAAGATAGTATATATATTATATATATTATAGATATATTATGTATATATACATTAATTATTACTATTAATTAGATATTATTTAATAAGATAATATATATCTATAGTATAAGATATATATACATATATGAATGAATATATATACAATAATATATATTAGATAGTTATATATATATATATTATATATTATATATAGGTTATAATATATATATATATGATATATTATAGTATATTATATATACTCATCTATATGAGTATGATATCGGAGTATGATAGGTAAATACATTCAGTAGGAAGTATTAGTAGTAGAAGTATATATATATATATTATATATATTAGAGATATATACTATATATATTATATATATGTATATATATAATATATAGAATATTATATTATATATTATATATATATATATAAATTAATTATATTATAATATATAATATAAGAGATAAATAATTATGGAACCTACCTACATAGAGAGAGAGGAGAGAGAGAGAGAGTAAGAAAGAGCGCTGAGAGAGAGAGAGAGAGAGAGAGGAGGATGAAAACCCGAATTCTCCTTCTCGCAGTCGACCGAGAAACGTGTAGAAGAAGAAAGAAGAAAAGAAGAAGAAGAAGAAGAAGAAGAAGAAGAAGGTAGGAAAGGAGGAAGAAATCAAACAATCTGACTTGCCAAAACTTGGCCAATAACATTGCAAGAAATGAAAAAGGACGATTTATCGGGGTCGGCAATCTTTTGGGGGTAAAACCCTCGCAATAAAAGACGAATAAGTCAAGACAGGTAAACGAGAAGAACAAAATCTGGGGATGGTCTTATCATCCTATTACATGACGCTTACGACAGGCCAAAGGAAGAGAGAGGAGAGACAGAGGAGAAGAGGAGGAGAGAAATAAGTTCCCTAGATTTTTCACTTTCACCTTGAAATGATCTTAAATTCGAAAGCAGGGCATTTTTGGGTATGGCGATAAATTGCACCGGTGTTTGGGTTTTCGATACGAATGGTTTCGTTGATTTTTTTTTAGTTTAAGTTTCTCTTAATTTTTCTCTTCTCCTCTCATCTCCTTCTCTCTCTCTCTCTCCTCGTCTCGCTCTCTCTCTCTCATTCTTTCCTAAATTATTTCCCAAATTATTTCTCCCTAAATTTCTCTCTACAACAGTTTTTCCAAATAATTAATTATCTTTCAGTATTTTTGAAGCAGCGCTTTGCACGGGGGTACGGAAACATAATTTTAGCTTAATTAAACAAATTCTTGGAATAAACAATTTGATCAAGAGGAAACCTGGTTTTGGTAATCTTAGAAGATAAGTCGCTAGAACTCTTGAGAACGTGCATTTTGTTTCTATTCAAAGAAATTCGAAGGAATGTATTGTTTCTCATTACGAACAATATAGGAAATTCGACATTCATGTCAATGCGTAGTTTGAATCACTAAAACTAGAACAAAAACGAGGATTTTAGAAATGCCAATAACAAAAGCGTTTCGTTCAAAACTCCAATTTGAAAAGAGCACTATTCTCTTTCTTTTTTTCTATTTTCACACTCTCGACGCAAAAGACTAATTCCCTTTTGAACACTTATCTCTCAATTCAATAGTTTTGCTATTTTTGAGCCAGGTGGGAATAAATTATCTTTTGAGGAAAAAGGCGTTATCGGAATCCCTCCCCAACCTTCCAATGATCTATTTTTGAGAAACACCAACTGTGAGCTAAATACTGGTTTCTTGGGTATCACCTTGGAGCTTTTCACGATCTTTTTCGTTCCCGAGTAAAAAAGTCCTTTGGCGGGTAAATTTTTAAAGAAATTGTATTATAGGTTTGTTTGTCATGGAGATGGTCTCAGTTAACCCGGAATGTATTTTCTAGTTCTGGACCTGAATCTTTGTGGATTGGATGTGGGTTTTTAAATTCTTTAGTAAGTTCAAGATTACAATTTGGGGATTGAGATTTTTGTTTTTGATGGCAGGAAATCACACTAGATTTTAGGAGTTTAATGTCTTTGTTCGTACACCCAAGAATTTAATGGCAGAAGAAGGAAACTGAGTATTTTTGTTTTGTTGGATTACAGAATTTTGATTAATACCAAATGAGATGTAAAAGATATAGATGAAAGTAATTTTCAGTAATAAAATTCTGCATAGTTCTCTGAAAGTTGAAAAGAAAACGACTTTTTACACCCATATATTTAGATTTTGCAAAGATTTAAACTTTCTTTTGGTCACAAGTCTTATAAAATTAATGTTCTCATCTGTATTCATAAACATCAATACCAAATGACAATATATATGTAACATCTATCGTATTTGACATTTTTAAATGACTATTATAGTTAATAGTAACAACTTATAACAATTGCATATATCGTCATGTCATAATTCTTCAAAAGATCCTTACCAAGAACCAAACAAGGTTTCTAGTAACATTTATTGTTTTTGAGTGATTTTAAAATCAAGTAAAACTATTACGAAATAACGAGAGATATTTATAAAAATATTTAGTATTTCTCTTGTGACTTTGGCTTAAACAACTCACTCACACACCACACACACACACACACACACACACACACACACACACACACATATATTATATATATATATATATATATATATATATATATATATATATATATATATATATATATATATAAGGTTTTTTTGCCACGAAGGAAGAAAATGAAAAGCGAGATAGCCAATTACTTTCCGAACAGGACAGAAAGTACTTGGCTATCTCGCTTTTTCATTTTTTTCCTTCGTGGCAAAAAACCTTATTTATACATAGCATCGCGTTTTATATACTTCGTGATCAAGTTATTCATATCTATATATATATATATATATATATATATATATATATATATATATATATATATATATTATATATATATATATATATAAATATATATATATATGAATGAACACATTCTTCTGTCTTCCACTAATAAGTATGATGCGTGCCTGACCTACTTTCAACAGTATATGCGCTCCCTAACATCTTTAACATAATGGAACATGAGAAGTTAAGCTATCAAGATATATTTCTTTAACTTTGTCATCTTTTGCTTAATTTTGCAAGATATCTGTTTGCATTTAGCATAATTCGAAATATTTCCAGTTCATGTCATCACATATTTACTGTTTATAGTGTCGAATCATGAACTACAAAACCAGGCGGAGAGGAATGGGTATATTCGCACAGACATAATTATGAATTAAAGAGAGATCCCTAACTGTATCATAACACCGCATTGCCTTCCTCCATATGGTCGTCTCTTCCTTCCGTCCGAAAGGTCCATTTAACAGGGTAACAGAGGGGCCCTGGGGCCCTTCTGCGTCCTTATGCCTCCCTGTTATCTCTCGGGAGGCCCTTGGACCTCTTAACTCCTGGTGGCGTGACAGAAGGAGAAGGCGATTTTTCATTATTTCGTCTCGAAAATTTTGTTTTTGATTTTCTCGAGAGGTGATGAAGGGAAAGTATTCGCGGGCGAGTGGGTTTTAATGTTAGGTTAGATATGTTTGCGATGTTTTTTGTTTTTTAAGAGATAAGAAGGAAGATAATTATATGAATTCGTAAAATATACATGAATGAAATGATCTGTCGTGTTTTTCGTGATTAGGGGTATATTCATGAATACCAAATTAATGGATAAAAATAGAAATATATGTATGCATATGCAGTATATATTCTAATATATATATATATATATATATATATATATATATATTATATATATATATATATATATATGTGTGTGTGTGTGTGTGTGTGTGTGTGTGTGTGTGTGTGTGTGTGTGTGTGTATATATATATATATGAATATATATATATATATATATATATATATATGTATATATATATATATATATATATAGTATATTTTAGCCTTAAATTATTATTATTATTATTATTATAGATTATTGATTATTATTATTATTATTATTATTATTATTATTATTATTATTATTATTATTATTATTATTATTATTATTATTATTATTATTATTATTATTATTCAGAAGCCTACTGGGGCCACTAACTTGAAATTCAAGCTTCAAAAAAATATTGTGTTCGTAAAAAAAGAATTATAATGCAAGTACCAGAAATGTTTTCGATGCTGGGGATTCTTTTTTTTATTATTATCTTGCGTGCATGAAAAAAGAATAAAAAAAAAGTATTGCCTTTTAAAATCTTTGCTTAATAAATAGAAGATAGAAATTTCTTGAAACGTTTCCACCATCTCACTTACTCCTTCCTCGTGACACTCGATTATGATAATGTCAGTAACGACTTTCAGCTCAGCTCCATTGGACATGGAATGAAAAATAAAGCTTCCGATAATTTTCTTTCTTCGGATAAAGTCAGAGAATAAAGATTTTCTTCTCTCTTGCAAGAAGGGTAGGTGGAAGTTGAACACCTGTTGTCGGTCTATTCTATGTGGCATTTTCTTTTTAATGCTAGCATTGTTTAGTAGAAGTATTAGAGTCTTTCATTTATATCAGCCAGGAACTGGATACATTTCGATAATTTTTTTAATCATTGACTTGATTACATTTGCGCTACTTCGAAAGCTTAATTCACTTCTACTTATATATATTATTAATTCATTTTG
>NC_061100.1:31534499-31541999 GCF_015104395.2 Macrobrachium nipponense
TTCAGAGGTCAATATTTTATGTGGAAAGTTGTTTGAAAATATGGTGAATATCTGTTTTAGCTGAGAAACGTGATGATAAACGTGATAATTCCTGTGTGTATGGGGTTTTGGAGCTGAATTTCTGTGGGTTTTTTTTGGGATGGTGGATTTTTTTTGTGTGGCTATAATCTTTAGTGGTGAGTTTTTTTCGTGGCTATGATTTTTGGTGGTGATCTGTGGTTTTATGAGCCAAAGAGGGGGTATTGGGGTTCCTTTTGGTGTTGTGGCTATTGGTGGGGGTGGGGGGTGGGGTGACACTACTGCATTGTGGTTTTATGGAGGTGTTGTATTTTTATATTCACCAGTGGTTATATTTGGCAGTATATTATTGTTGAATTGTGGTTTACTGTGGTTTATATCCCGAATAGGTGGTAGTTTGGTTTTATATACTTGGGGTAGCATCATGGGGGAGTTATGTTTTTAAGGACAATTTTTTTTTTTGGGGGGCACCTTTGGTGATATCCTAGAGATAATTTTGTAAAATTTGGTTATATAGTGTTAGCATAGAATTTTTGGGGTTATTTGGAGAATAATGATTACTGAGGTTGCTAGTCTGGCTAGACAAATCTATAGTTCGATTCGAGCACATGAGGTGTTCGCTGGTGGATTTTTGCTGATAATGCTGTGATGAGTCTGGTTGCTGATTTTTTCCTTTGGGAGTTGATTACTTGGAGATTTGCACTATTTTCGGAGATGTTGAGTATGGCATTCCACGGAGATGTATGTAAGGGGGTTGTTTCCAGTCGTTTCTGTTCAATGAGATTGTTGCGGTAGCAAATTCCGTAACGATATATAGTGCATTTATGGGGGAAAGTGTTGGATTATATATAGGGAAAGTTCACTTATTATTGTTGCTATTATTTTTATTTTATTTTCTTACGAGGGATGTCGTAATTGGGGTTAAACTTTACATAGCATTTCTATTTTTAGACAGGAGGTATAATTTATCAGGGTATGTTTCATGGAGGTTAATTGTTGTTAGACATTATGGGCTCTTTTTTGATATTGTGTTTGTCAGATATAGGATTACTTGTGAGGATTCAGTGGGTAAAGATTATATTTTGTTTAGTGTGTAATTTTTAATATTTGACTAAGATTGAGTATATTAATTAATGACAGATTCGTGTGGTAGAGCAAGACATTAGTTGTTCTATGATCATGTAGACTTTTTAAATACGGACACATGATGACTTTAGAGAATTCCCAACTTCATGTGATGGTGACGATGGAAACGGCTTGGTTCTACAATACCAGAGGTCGAATCGAGTCTACACACAAGTGGCGATGCTATGGATTGCCGTCCCCCTCCTTAAGGGACCACCTTGACGTAGTCTCTTCCCAGGTTCGAACCGAAGAGTCCCATATGACATTATATATTTTCGAGTTAACTTCTGTGGACTTTTCCAATTTTTGCCAAAATTTTTGAAAGCAAATAAATGAGAAAACATATCATGGCTTAACGTGGAGTTAAATCCGAAGCTAAATAATGAGAACTGTGGTTGATCCATCGTCTACCCGACAATGTTCGGACCTGTTTTTCAGGCGGAACTATGCTGTGGAGCTGGACCACGGATTCCAGGGGGAGCCTGGTTCTAGGAATAGACTCTCGGCATTCTATCCAGTTTGCCCATAATGTGATTAAGATGGGGATAATTGTATTATCGTAAAACTCTTAGTCCTAGCAAGCGGGTTCTGCTTACACTTGGGCCATACTAATCATGTTATGCCATCCCCTTTGGGGTAGGGTAGGGATGCTGACATTTGGGAGTCCTTTCTCAATTGTGCCATTGGCGGAAGATTTAACTTCACGAAGGGCCAATGATTTTTTTTTATCTCATCTCAAATTTATGAATAGAGAAATAAATGATTTAAGTACCCCTGGGCCCCATGATGGAAAAACTCCGGCACAGTTGATGACTATTGGCACGTCACTCCCGAATTTCCTTGGTACTGCCACAAGTAGTGAAAGTACTATAAATGATACAAAGGAACACCCTGTTCCAAGTAAAACAGCAGAGCCAGAAAACCAAATACGGTGCATAAATAAAAAAAAATCAATTGGTAAACTCCAATATCGTAACAATGGAACTATATATGATGAACAATAATTCTGAATTAGAGACAAATAATCCTTCCAACAATACAGAAAAATATAAAAATCATAATGGACAAGCAACATACATAAAACAAAAAACAAAAAGAAACAAAAATTACCGACTTAATCCCACCTTGGTACATTTTGATGACCTCTTTAGACCAGATAACTGGTCAAGATTTCTAGTCCTCAAAGCTGACAACAAAATCTCAGCAGAGATACTAGAAAACAAATTACTTAACATATATCCAACACAAGACGTGGAATGCAGACACATCAAGGACAATGAATGGCTTATCCAAGTAACCAATAAAAATCAGTCCACTGCCTTTTTAAGTATAACAGAAATAAATAATATAAAAGTAACAATTACGAGCCACGAAACATTGAATTATGTACAGGGAACAGTCATCCTACCCAATAGCGAGAAGGAGCTTCCTTCAAAACAACTACTGCTAGACTCCTTAAAATTGAGATATAACAACATCCACGATTTAGAAATATACTCGATTTCAAGTAGGAAAGCGAAAATAAAAACATGAACATTGCCAAAATAAAATTTACGGGCCAAGACCTACCATTTAAAATAAAAATTCTTGAACAAAATAGAGAAGTTCGTCCTTTCGTTCCAAAACCACTACAATGTACACAGTGCTCAAGGTATGGACACATACAAAAAATTCCGTAATAAGGCAATATGTGCAGTCTGCGCATCAGATAACCATACCACTAATTGGAACTGTAATCAACCAAAATATGGAAGCCAGATTTGAGCTAAAAGTAAGAGGAGTTGATAATCCATCCAAAACCCCCACCTTTTCAAATGCGAATAAAAATCAAGACATCAAGCAGCACAATAACAAACAAGATAGTATAAACATAGGAACTAAATTTCATACCAATAATACTGAACCCAAAATAACAGTGATATTATAACAACCACTACCACCACTAACATAGATGATTCAGTTATCCATGGAAAAGAACCTTCAATGGAAGAGGAGTTAAATGATAATAATAATCGAACTGACAAAAAGAAAAGAATACTGGAACGAACCCCACCTAAGGGGAAAAAAGTAAATATTGAAGATTACAATCAATCCAAAGAAACTCCAACTACACCAGGAGAACATTTTAAAAAAGATATTATACTAACCTCATCACAAGTGGAAATACACAGTTACCTTCAATCTCAATCAAACAGCCAACGTCTTGACAGTAAAGAAACAATTAATCACTCTTTACAATTCCCATCAAATAATACTAATGAAAATCATCCCATTAAACCAACCATCCACAAGACACAAATATTCCATTAACAACAACAAAACAAATAACCCCTCAAACCACAGTCCTTATCACTACAGAAAAGGACCAATAGAATTACAAAACCAGAAATTTGTATACCTAGATCAAATACTTCTGAACCAATAATTAACATTACTAAACATGCTTCGTCTTGTGGTTGTAAGGAATGCTTTGTAAGTACATATAACCAACTAACTACCAAGAGAGAGGACACAGTACGAAATTGTATAGACAATTTTACTAAATTAAGGAAATGTCCTTTAACACACCAACATTAGAACGAATTATGTTCTGAATCCTTAAAATACAAAAAGGAAATTATAAAATAAAAAATAGACTTATTAATATTCAATTATGAAAACAAACAACTGCAGAATCTAATAGCCAACATACAAATACAACGATTAAAAAAACACAAATAAATTCAAATGCATATAAACTACGAGGCAAAGTAAAATCAGCAATCAATTTACAGAATTTAACACCATCTCCTCCCAGTAATGGAATATAAAATCATTCAATGTAATACAAATGGTCTCTTAACCCGACTACGTCTGGGTGAATTACAAAGAATCATACGAGACCACAACCTAATGTGCATATGTCTACAACATAAAGGAAGCAACCCTACAAATATCCAACACTATAAAATTGGCCGTTAGTCATCAACTGACGGTAGAAAATAAGGCACAGCCATATAGTATATCATAACATATGAACCTTTCGACATTCCATCTATGCCATACCAAATAGCATCAATTAAACTGTATATGCCTGGCAAAAGTAAAATCACTATTTGTAATTTATATAACCAACCAAATTTCAATGCAAATTTTAGTGATTTTTCTGAACTTATTAGCAAAAGTATACAGGAACCCCTACTTATGGTAGGAGATTTTAATGCACATAATCCACTGACACATCCGGAATCAACATAGAAAAAACTATAATGAAACACAACCTGTGTTGTCTCAATGAAAGTGAAGTTCCAACATATTTTTCAAATACACACCTAACCTTTCCCTCAATTGACATTTCATTATGCTCAAATGATGTAGCCGAGAAATTTGAATGGAACGTCCTAGACGATTCATACACAAGTCCGCATTTCCATTTCCCAATCATTCTGAACTACTTAAGTAATATCAAATTATTGCCACCTACAAGATATAATATCCAAAAAGCTAAACTGGATAAATAATTTCCTATGCACTCGAAACATTCCACCATTCCCACATAATGAAGAATCACAATACTACATCTGAATCCTTCTCAAACTTCATAATACATGCTGCAGATAAAAGTATTCTAAAAACCAAATCACATTCCACAAAATCCCCTCTCCCACGGTGGAACTCCACTCCAACCTTAACAGCCCTAAGTAAAATAAAACCTATATTGGGTCCCAATCTTAACAGACTCATAACACGCCTTAAATCACTCAACAAAATGCCCTATAATATAAACATATTAAACAAAATAGTTATAACAAACATAACAATTAACGACATTAAACCACTATATAACAAATATACAGCCAAATTTAGAAATACAGTAAAAGCTGAAAAAAATCGCATTATGGATGGAATATGTCTCAAGCATATCTTCAAACACTTCCACAAAGGATATCTGGCAAAAGATAAGGAAAATCAGTGGAAAATATATAAGACCTCCAAGAAGTGCAATACATTTAAATGAAAAAATATACCATGATACTTATGAAATATCAAGTATAACTGGAAAGCATTTTGAAAACATCAGTGCTTACTCCCGCCTAGATATACATTTTCAAAATATCAGAAAACAAAAGGAAAATATTATAATCAATTTTGAAACTCTTGAAGACCTGAAATATAATCATATTTTCCACATGGATGAACTAGATAATGTCATCAACTCATGTCATCCCTCCGCACCAGGATATGATAAAATATCATTTGAAATGATAGAAAAATTAGCTCCTATAGCTAAATCATATTTATTAAAATTGTATAATAGAATCTGGCTAAAACGTGTCTTTCCTGATAAATGGAAATGCCATAATAATTCCAATAAATAAACCAGGAAAGGATGCAAGTAATCCATCCAATTATAGACCTTAAGCAAAATCTTAGAAAAAATGGTTCATGCACGATTAACGTATGTAATAACAAAAGAATCCATTTTAACACCAACACAATCTGGTTCAATAGCTGGCAGATCAACCCTAGATCCCTTAACACATTTAGAAGATCATATAAAAAAAGGCTTTGAACCAAAAAAATTAACAGTAGCTATATTTTTTTTATATAGAAAAAGTATACGATACAACATGGAACATAACATCATGCAAATATATATATAATATATATATATATATATATATATATATATATATATATATATATATATATATATATTATATATATATATATATACATATATATATATATATATATATATATATATATATATATATATATATATATATATATAATATTATATATATATATATATATAGATACATTTCCTTTGTATACATGTAATATATATATATGTATATATATATATATATATATATATATATATATATATATATATATAGTGTGAATAAGTATCACATCACCGTGATCCATATAAATTATTCGAGCTACAAATGTCCTTTACTATCTAATTGGCTCTACCCAACGCCCAGCGGACAGAGACGAAATCAGGACGTGTGTGTGTGTGTGTGTGTGTGTGTGTGTGGTATGTGCATATAATGAAATTGATTTGCATGCAATACATAATTTCTAACAATAGACTAATAGGTATGAATGAAGAAAATAAAAGGAAACATTCGGATATCATCCGTTCAAGTTAGAAATGTTTTTTGATTGAATATATCTAATGGCTTCATCAAGCAGTACATCTATTTAAAAAGAAAGATGTGAAAGCTCCTTCCATTCGAAACACCGAGGTACGTCTCCCCAACTCCTAAGGAGAAGAAAGGAAGGCCCCCACACAATGCCACCCACAACTTGGGAATATATTCCTCAGGGAAGAATGGCCTCTTACGTCTTAGGCAGTAAACGGGAGGGATATTTATTCATCTTTGCTAAGAAAGGCTAAGAAAGTCTGGTGTCAGCTAACTAGATGGTTTATATCTTTCTCTGGAATACGAATGGGTAGAGGAGGAAATGAATTAGAATATTTATGCAAGACAACTCAGTGGAAAGAAAGCTTGAATTTAGTCTCTCTTTAATGTGCGATCTGAGTAAACAAATATTCATGGGAATTTTGTGTAATGAAATAATTTCAAGGGATATATTTCATAAAATAAAACTACATTATAGATCCTTAGCAGACTTGAACATATTAAGTTACGGCTGAATAAATTATTACATAAGATACTATTCAATACGCAAATACAAAGACTAGTTTAACATTCTGTACCAGGATGCGTTGGATAACAAAACAGAACTATGTATTGCAGTATTTTCCAGAGAGAGAGAGAGAGTTCCCATAAATACAGTTATTATTTTTTAATTTTACATATTCTTTACAATAATTCATCATGAACCTAAACTTTCTTTCACTAGGAAATAATCGTATCATTCACATATCATTGAGTTATAGGTTTAAGATTCTCTGGAGACTGGCGAATTCCAACAAATTGCACCAGAATGGAGAGGTAATGGGATATTGAATTCTAATTTGATTTTCTTCATATCAGAGACCATAAAGCCAATATTATTATTATTATTATTATTATTATTATTATTATTATTATTATTATTATTATTATTATTATTATTATTATTATTATTATTATTATATTATTATCATTGGGGAAGAATCCACAATGATTGAAGTGTAAATATATATCAAAAACTTTTATATATCAAGAGCTCTCTAGAACATATAAATTCTGATTCTCAGATTAGGAGAATCGAGATGATGATGATGATGATTCTATCTTCATTAAACAGTAATTTTAAGACATGTTGACTGTTGTGTCATTTCGGCATTGGGAAAAGCATATCGTATAATTACTTAGCGATTTTCATTATTAATAATAATATTAAAAAAACACTGAG
>NC_061100.1:31549499-31559499 GCF_015104395.2 Macrobrachium nipponense
ATAAAAAATATATTTTTGTAACCACGAGAGGTTATATTAGCTTAGTTTGAAACCGATTTTCAGCCAACTCCAGAGATGATAAGTTACCAGTTAGATGTTTTGTTTTCATTTGACCTCGTTAGAGATTTTTCCCTGTTATATATATATATATATATATATATATATATACTATATTATGTATATATATATACATATACATATATCATCTTGCGGTGGCGGGGTGGGCCTAAGGCTTCACTGCCTGCCCTGGAATTGAAGATATCGATGGTTCGAGCCCGTCGGCCGGTATTCTATTATCGCTGAATAAATTCCCCTTCAGTTAAACATATATGAAAAATATATTAATTCATAGATAGAGCGAATTAGATGTTTAAAGGACATTTGTAGCTCGATATATGTATATGAATCACGGTAATGTGATATGACTTATATATATAATTATATATATATATATATATATTATTGATATATATATATATATAGAATATCTATATATATATATACTATATATATATATATATATTTATATAATATATTATATATTTATTTATGTAGAGAAAGAGAGAAAGAAAGAGCGAGAGAGAGAATAGAAGAGGATACAAATACCCTAATTTTTTCTAATGAAAGACAAAGGCACTATGTTAAAACCATGTAGCGAGTGAGTGACTGGTTTGCTGTAGAAGTGTCATTTGCATCCCAGTGGCTGCGTTGATCTCTGACCAGGTCACCCCTAAACGTTTAGGTTCATCATTGCGCATGCGCTAACTTCGATACTTTTCTTCGCTGTAAATATTACTTAATTGTTTAAAGCGTCCCATCGACCCATAGCTGCACCTCCATTCCACCTTCCTTTCTTCAGTCTTGCTGGCAAGCACTCTAACCATTACTGCTTAATGTGACTATCTCATAATTAAATCTGTGTAGTACTTCAGTTCATTTATTTTCTACATCTCTTAACCTTTGTATACAGCCAATCCAACACCTTGTCTCTGTTCCTTAAGGACAAAATGACTGAAAGTGGCACAAGAATTTTGCTTTCAATCCTACCTTTCTTGATGAATTAATTCATTCGTTCAACTCTCACCCTCTTTCCATATATTACATAAAAATATGTCCAAACAACGTTAAATATCCTGGTCTCAATAAATCCAACTTCTGTAATGTGGTACCTTGCTCAGTAACTCATCTGACCTGGTTAAATAAAAAAGTACTTAGATCAATGTTCAAATCAACGAAAATATGTTTTATATTCTTTAATGATTATGGAAATTTCTACCTTCGGTAGTGGGCGTTGCCCACTGTGGTGAAGCCTGGCAAATGAAGTTTTCGTATGCATTGGAAGTGTGAACAAAATCACATTTCCTGGCTGAAGGAGAAAGAATCTAATTGAGCCTGACGATGCTAATACGTTTATCCTGTCTTTTAAGACCAAGTTACTGTTTACATTTAACTTTCCTCGTCGTTTTCATCTTTTGTGAAATTGTCCCGTTAATGAGACCAGGAATTTAGCGCTTTTTATTCTAGATAACAATTTAGATTAATTGAGATTAGTTTTTATCTTTTGTGAAATTGACCCATTAATAAGACCAGGAATATAACGCTTTTTTCTTTAGATAAGTCTTTAGATTAATTGAGTGATAATCGTTCGGTTAAAGCCGTACCGTAAAACCTGATCAAAACAAAATTAGTAAATGTCTCGTAGCGTTCTATTCGTAAATGCATCCGTTTGTAAATAATGGTCTTTTTAAAATGCCGATTTGAAATAGAGTTACGGTTTACATTTACTTTTCCGCGGGGGATTTTAACTTTGTGAAACTAACGTGTTTAATAACACCAAGTATATAGAGCTCTTTATTTTCTTAATATATGTAATGTCGTAAGAGTTATTAGAGTGATAATCGTTCGGTTAAGACATAAAACTTGAAAAATATCACATTTGTAGCTATGGAATTTGTAAATTGCAACAACATTAAAGGAAGCTTTTCTGCAATTCTTGAAAATGCAATATCGAGACTCAATTTGTAAATACACTCAGATTGTAAAGAATATTCAAAAGAATGTTTTCGTGCAGTCCTTAAAAATACAAACTCAAGTCGCAATTTGTAAATACACTAAGCTTGTCAAATGCA
Source organism: Macrobrachium nipponense (assembly GCF_015104395.2). Classification (NCBI taxonomy): domain Eukaryota; kingdom Metazoa; phylum Arthropoda; class Malacostraca; order Decapoda; family Palaemonidae; genus Macrobrachium; species Macrobrachium nipponense. Next base: position 31,551,629 of record NC_061100.1, read on the forward strand.
AGAATCTCCAAAAGAAGGTTTTTGTAAAATGCCTGAAAATACAAACTCAGCTTGGGACTAAAAGTTTTGTGTAATAAAACCAAGTTTTGTTTGACCCCAAAGGGCTGAGGACCATTTTAAACCACTAAGAAAACAGGCAAGTTTTTATTGCTGCTCTCTCTCTCTCTCTCTCTCTCTCTCTCTCTCTCTCTCTCTCTCTCCTCTCCCTTATCCTATTTTCAACTCATTCTTTTGAACACGTCATATAAACTCGTGGTAGAACAATTTCAATAGTTTTTATAAAAATTTCAATAGCAATTTCAATATCAATTTTAACAAGCATCAAAGGAGTGAGAGCTATGGAGGCACAATTACATACTTTCCTCTTGTACTTAAAATTCTATCTATTTTTACCTTATATTTTCCTTTTCTACTTAAAGTTTTATCTATTTTTACCTTCTATATATATATATTATATATATTTATATATATATTATATATATAATATATATATATATATATATATATATGTGTGTGTGTGTGTGTGTGTGCGTGTGTCTGTGTGTGTGCTGATATTACCCTGATATCTGCTGTGTATTTGTGTATTCTCGACCAAATATATCGACAATAGCTTGAAAAGTTCGAAACATTTCCTACCAGGGAACGTAGATTCACCCCCTTTGTATTGCCTTTTTACTCTCAAAGTACACTGCAGCCAGCTCAGCTAGAAATCTGCGAAGCCTCTTAATTTTGACTCAGTGTTTACAGAAATTTAGATTTGCGCTTATTAGAGATCTGAGTTCTGCTAACATGAAGTCTTTACATGATTCTGTCGTCCAACTGTCGACCAGAATACTGCTCATTATTAACGAGACATAAAAAATAGACCTTGGATTTTATTGTCAACTTTAATTAAAGCAACTTATAAATATTCCTGATTTTTAATCCGATTTTGCATCGATCTAGCTCAGGAGTTGATTCCTCTTCTGCCCTCACAAATTCTCAGGAAATGACTGCACTAGAATTATTTAATTCGAGAAGTAGGTAATGAATATTATGTGAAATGATGAAAATGCAGGCTCCAACTTGACACGAATTATTTATAGCTTATATTCATCTGTAGAAAAAAAATCTTTTGGATAAATACTTTCGTTTCAAATTACTCTGAAATAATAACAACCAACTTTTTAATATACATTCCAACTAACAGTAATGTCTAAAACGGTGATATCACTTTGAGGTTGAATGTTTATTAAACTCTGTTAACAACAAACTCTCTAATAAAACAATTCCCCTTTGCCGATAGAATTCTTCAGAATATATTACATTGTCCACCAATCACATTACTTTAAATTGAAAATATAAATAACTGGTTGTTATAAAGATATATAGCAAAGATGAAATTTCTAGTAAACTGGTAGTTTCATCAAATACTCTCTTCACCTATTAGAAACTTAAAAGTCCAACTATATTGCAGCTAAATGACCGAATGACTGACTATCTCACGGAATCACGTATCCGTAACTGGCGATACCGAGCCAGAAGGATAGGTTTCTGGAATTCATAGAATTTAGGGGTATGTAAAATTGGAAAATAGTTCACGCAACTGTGAGAAAGAACGCCAATAAAAAGTATATGAAATAAACTGGAACACTTCATGTTTTTCGAAATTGCAATGTCATCGAAGAATAGGAATCTGTGGATGAAACTCCAAGAGATATAAGGAATATATATATATATATATATATATATATATATATATATATATATATATATATATGAATAATTATCACATCACCGTGATACATATATCATTCGAACTACAAATGTCCTTTAATATCTAATTCGCTCTACCTCGGAATTGATATATTTTCATATATGTACCGAGAGGAATATGTAGTTGATAATAATTTCTTCCCCCACCCTCATGGGATCGAACCACCACACAGTGGAAGGGAACGAAATCAGGACGGACAGTGACGTTATCAAGTCGGCCGAATTGATAACGTCATTGTCTGTCCCGATTTCGTTCCCGTCCACTGGACGGTGGTTCGATCCCATGAGGGTACGAAATTATTATCAACTAAAAATTCCCCTTCGGTACATATATGTCAATATATCAATTCCGAGTAGAGCGAATTAGATATCAAAGGACATTTGTAGCTCGAATGATATATACATATATATATATATATATATATATATATATATATATATATATATATATATATATAATATATATATATATATATATATGTTTGTGTACGTGTCTACCATTACTATGGTGAGTGTAAACACACCCATAACTCATTAAATATTGACAGTGGGGATAGTAATCAAATTTCTAACTCCTGGAGAAAAGGCTGCCTGTATTGTAATACAAAGCCGAGACGAATAAGCGAGTTTTGTGGTTATATATTGTTTTCTTCCACTACATATGGATATCTATCAGTTTCCTTTATGTATGCAACTTTTAACAACTTCTGTGTTTTTGAAGGACGTGATCATTTTGCAAGATAATTTTTGGCAATAAGCCTAGTTTTATTATTCTTGATATTTTTGTAGCTTTCGGTAAAAAAAAGCAAATAGAAGATCTGGATTTAATACAAGGAATAATAGATTATTATTTTTCTTGAGGGGGAACTCTCTATCACGAGAGTATATATAAATATAAATATATGTTCGAAGGGGTCCCACAACAATAACAAAAAATGTTGAGAGTTCGTGTATAATTTAAAAACACTTTACGAAGCCTTCGCGAAAGCTTTGTACACGAACTCTCAACATTTTTTCATGATTGTTTGACGAACGAACAGGGAACTACTTGGTATGGTCTCTCTCTCTCTCTCTCTCTCTCTCTCCTCTCTCTCTCTCTCCTTCATCCTTAAATAATTCAACAGTTTGACGAACATGAACTATGAACTCCTTGGTAGGTCTCTCTCTCTCTCTCTCTTCTCTCTCTCTCTCTCTCTCTCTGTGTGTGTGTCTGTGTGTGTGTGTGTGTGTGTGTGTGTGTGTGTGGTTTTTAACAGTTTAACAAACTAAAAGTCCTTGATATTTACTATCTTAAATAAAGAGAGAGAGAGAGAGAGAGAGAAAGAGAGAGAGAGAGAGAGAATAAGCATTCATATTTCCTTTAAATATCTAAATAACCATTTTAAAATGCTGGAAAATTACTCAGGTAGAGCCAGAGAATAAAACATGTAGTGGTAATTCCACCAATTCATGCTATCACCTCTGGTCGTGTATATCCTGACTGACTGGGATTGGAGTCTCTTTCTGCAGCCGTATTGTTTCAAACGGACGGTAGTGAATTTTCTCCTTTATTTTCTGAGTAAATGTCGATTTAGAAACCGGCACAAAAAACTAAATTATAATTGTTACTTAACTTTCTATTTATTTTTATTTCATCTTTTACTAATAATCAAGGTTTTTGTCGACTTTTCTGGTAATTCGCAAGTAAATGCCGATTTCAAGAGAGAATATCCCCCTCCCTCTCTCTCTCTCTCTCTCTCTCTCGCTCTCCTCTCTCATCTCTCTCTCTCTTCTCTCTCTCTCTCTCAGTGTTGATCAAATGGCAACAAATAACAAATAGTATCAAAAGCTTCATTTTACAATACTTGAGAATGGGTAAATTGTTATAGCCTTTTTGGTAGTTACTCTTCACTTATTCGCGTTAAAGAAAAAATAACAGGCAGAGAGAGAGAGAGAGAGAGAGAGAGGAGAGAGCGAGATGGTGATAAATACTGATGCATTTGGGGAACCACTGAAGAACGAGTTTCATAGTATAAAAGCGAGCAAAATGAAAAATGGATTCGACCTAAATACTTGCTTTTGAGATCCGAGCAAGTCTTCGCAGATATGAATTTATTTCTCGAGAAAATATGAATTATTCTCGAGAAAGCAAGGTATAAAATAATGACTATTACATCTTAGCTTAAATCTTGTAGTCCCACAGTAGCAAAGAGACACCAAAGTAGAAATAGGACAAAGCCACTAGTGACAGATAATGCCTCGGTTTGATTCTGGATAAGAAGGAAACTGTTTTACAAAAAGTTAACAGGTAACTTGTACATCGAAATAAGAGAGAACACACGTGAATTACCCTTTCAATCATATGTATGTATGTAATTGGAAGGATAGATAGTACACACACACACACACACACCCACACACACACACACACACCACACACACACACACACAGACATATATATATATATATATATATATATATATATATATATATATATATATATATATATATATATATATATATATATATATATATATATAAGTGTGTGTTTGTACTTGTTGGGGGGTTATGAAAAACTCGTACACATCACCACTTTCAAGAATTTAGAATCCGTTTGCTCTCATAAATCATAAGTTGAATCTGAAGGTCTCAAAAGTCATCAATATTGTATAAACGCACAAGTTCCACCAGCTTCTTGTCACTATTCAAAATTCTTTGAAAATCTGAAGAGTTAGTTCGAATAAGTTTTTTTCGCTTATCACAAAATTATTATCAATTTATCAAGATTTTAAGATTTTTGGTATTTTTCGTTTTTTACATCTCCATGCGTAAAAAAACTAAGAAGGCATTTTATTTTAGTTCTCAAATCTTAATTTCATTATATTTTAGACGAAGGATTTAAGTTAGTTAATATCAAAACTGAAGTTTAAATTCGTGGGAATTTCCAATTATAGCATCTGATACGAAGTTCTCCCCTTGAGTCATAAATATTTAATAGTTTCTAGTTAAATAACAAAATGCACTATGACTCTGACAATATAAATAAATCTTAATACAGTTTCCTACACTCCTGAGCATTGTTTAGTCAAGTGTGTTCTCCGTATTCCTATGTAATGTAGATTCTTCTTATCAGTTCTGCCCCATTTCTTTCTACCTCTGTGGTGCACTTCTGCTTCGTTAAGTCTCTTCTCTCTCGAATCTTCTCTCACAACAATCTATCCATCTCGCTCTTGGTCTTCTTCCTGGTATTTTTCTACCCTGCACTTCCATTTCCATAGCAGCCTTCAGATATGATCTTCCTCCCATCCTCAGTTACATGTGTCCACACCATCTGCATCTTCTTCGATATTTCAACCATCAACGGATGGTCTCTCGTTTGTCACTCTTTCATACGTTGTATTTGAACAGAGATCTTCTGCATTCACAGTTGATCCATGATCCCATTGTTCAGCTGTGAGCAGCCACATTCGCTGAGCAGCAACACCAACATGCAGTAAATGCGCCTCGCTCTCGAACTTCCAAGTTCCAGAGGTACTTTATTCCTCCCACCGTTGGACTGTGGAACAGCCTCCCAGAGGATGTCGTGCAATTGGAACTTCAGAAGTTCATAAGAAGATGTAATGCATCGCTACCCTTTTGCCAGTTCAAACTCGAACATTCCTAATAATTTTGGCTGAATTTGATTCTCTATTTATCTATTTATTTGTTAGTTAATCGCTCTTTCTGATAACTGATCCCATCTTTCTGTATTTCCCATTACATTTTGTTACTTCTTTCGAATGAACACCATAATATTCTTTGGAAGCTTGACTTTCAAGTCAGTGGCCCCTGTAGGTTTGTTCCATATGAAGAGGGTTTATGCTCTCAATAATAATAATAATACTACTAATAATAAAAACATAATAATAATAATAAGAAAGAAGAAGAAGAAGAAGAAGAAGAAGAAGAAGAAGAAGAAGAAGAAGAAGAAGAAGAAGGATATAGGATATGCCAGTGGAAATTGTACCCATAATCATAGGAACACTAAGCACGATCCCATGATCCTTAAAAGGAATCTGGAAAAAACTAGAGGGCTGAAGTAGCTCCAGGACTCATGCGAGAGTGTGTTCCTGGAAACAGCGCACATAGTAAGAAAAGTGATGGATTCCTAAGGAGGCAGGATGCAACCTGGAACACCACACTATAATTACCACCCAGTTGAATTGGAGGACTGTGATAAACCCCCCAAAAATAAATAAATAAAAAAAAATAAAAATAATGATAATAATGCGACCCAGAACCTCATTTTGAATACCAACCAGTCGAATTGGAGGACTGTGATAGAATAATAATAATAATAATAATAATAATATAATAATAATAATAATAATAATAATAAAATAATAATAATAATAATAAATAATAATAATTAACCATCTGATGTTCATGGACGACATCAAGCTGTATGGTAAGAGCATCAAGGAAATAGATACCCTAATCCAGACTGTAAGGATTGTATCTGGGGACATCAGGATAGAGTTTGGAATAGAAAAAATGCGCCTTAGTCAACATACAAAAGGGCAAAGTAACAAGAACTGAAGGGATAAAGCTACCAGATGGGAAGCAACATCAAACACATAGATGAGACTGGATGCAAATACCTGGGAATAATAGAAGGAGGGCATATAATACACCAAGAGATGAAGGACACGATCAGGAAAGAATATATGCAGAGACTCAAGGCAATACTCAAGTCAAAACTCAACGCCGGAAATATGATAAAAGCCATAAACAACATGGGCAGTGCCAGTAATCAGATACAGCCCTGGAATAGTGGAATGGACGAAGGCAGTACTCCGCAGCATAGATCAGAAAACCACGAAACATATGAAAAATACGCAAAGCACTACACCCAAGATAGCAAATACGTAACAGACTATACATAACACGATAGGAAGGAGGGAAAGGACTACTAAGTTTTGAGGACTGCGTTCAACATCGAAGAACAGACCACTGGGGCAATATCTGAAAACCAGTGAAGACGAGTGGCTAAAGAGTGCATGGGAAGAAGGACTAATAAAAGTAGACGAAGACCCAGAAATATACAGAGACAGGAGAATGACAGACAGAACAGAGGACTGGCACAACAAACCAATGCACGGACAATACATGAGACAGACTAAAGAACTAGCAGCGATGACACATGGCAATGGCTAAAAAGGGGGAGAGCTAAAGAAGGAAACTGAAGAATGATAACAGCGGGACAAGATCAGGCCCTAAGAACCAGATATGTTCAAAGAACGATAGACGGAATAACATCTCTCCCATATGGAGGAAGTAGCAATACGAACAATGCAACCATAATCCACATAGCAAGCGAATGTCCTGCACTTGCACAGAAACAGTTACAAAAAAGAGGCATGATTCAGTGGCAAAAGCCCTCCACTGGAGCCTGTGCAAGAAACATCAGCTATCTTGCAGTAATAAGTGGTACGAACACCAACCTGAAGGAGTGATAGAACACGATCAGGCAAAGATCCTCTGGGACTATGGTATCAGAAACAGATAGGGTGATACGTGCAAATAGACCAGACTGACGTTGATTGACAAAATCAAGAAGAAAGTATCACTCATTGATGTCGCATATCATGGGACACCAGAGTTGAAGAGAAAAGAGAGAGAGAAAAAAATTGATAAGTATCAAGATCTGAAAATAGAAATAAGAAGGATATGGGATATGCCAGTGTAAATCGTACCCATGATCATAGGAGCACTAGGCACAATCCCAAGATCCCTGAAAAGATATCTAGAAAAAACTAGAGGCTGAAGTAGCTCCAGGACTCATGCAGAAGTGTGTGATCCTTGAAACGGGCTACATAGTAGAAAAGTGATGGACTCCTAAGAGCAGGATGCAACCCGGAACCCCACACTAGAAAATACCACCCAGTCGAATTGGAGGACTGTGATAGAGCAAAAGAAAAAAAAATAAAAAAAAATAATAATAATAATATAATAATAATAATAATAAATAATAATAATAATAATAATAAATAATAATAATAAATAATAATAATAATAATAATCTCAAAGATCATCTCATTAGCTTTTCCACCCATCTGACTAGGAGTAGCGAAGGAACTAAATCCTCATTGTAGTT
>NC_061100.1:31564499-31586999 GCF_015104395.2 Macrobrachium nipponense
CGCTTTATGGCATTATCAAGCGACTACTGACTTACAATCTGACCTTTCGGCCTATTTATCTCATCGGTGGGTGGGAGGTATGACCTTGAGGTATGGGTACTGGTAGTCTAGGGATTAAAAGCTTAAGGGCGTTGTTTTAGTTACAAAGAACATAAGGACATATGTACTGTGACAATAAGAGTGAAGTTAAACAGGGTTAAATAAATATTCAAAATACAATGCTATGAGCTGAGTTTCCCTTAATGTATGTTTATAATTTAATAGTTATATGTTGGTTTTAGATAAAAATTACAAAATTACATACAGGAATGAAAATGAATATAGAAATCTAAATACGAGATTACAAATATATGTATATATTTTATAGCATGCATAAAGGTACAAAGAGATAAATTCTGTTTATACATAAATGTGTATGATTTAAATTTGTGTGTGTGTGTGTGTGTGTGTATGTCCAAAGTGGTCTACGTTGGTTAACGGTTGCTGATTCGTGTTGGGCGGGGTCTCAGCGACCTGAGTAAGGATGTTACTTGACTTTCGCTGACGCTGGGTCTTCTCATGCCTTCCAAGGGGCGCGATGTTCTCGGTGGATTGGGGCGCGCTGTCTGGTCCCTGTTGGCTTGGGTATTCCTTCTCCTGCTGGAGGGGAGTATATGGTCGATTCTTGTGGACGTTCAAGGTCGGCTTCTGAATAGCGATGCTCACTGCTTCCGTTATTAAGAGGCGACCGTAGTTGTCCTTCTCTGTGTACGACCTGGGTGCCTTCTATGAGCTCTTGTAGAGATGGCTTCCTGTCAGGACTTTCGCTATCCTATAGGTTGGGGATGTCATCTGAGAGATGATGGGCCTTAGGGGGTTGCCTGCCTTGTGTGTTTTCACTGTTCCGTAGCAGTAACCGGGCCCATAGTCTCCTTTTACCTTAGGGAATTTTAGGACGTCTTGCTGATTGTTGGCCCTAGTCACAAGCCTCGACACTTTCTTTCTGAGGTCCTCGGTGGGTCTTTGTCAAATGTTTGGAATTTGGAAGTGCCCAGGAGGATCCTATCCATCTTTTCTAAATAAATGGACTAGATAAATGAAAAGTTAGTCTGGTCTAACGCAAGTATTCAAACGAAAGATAATATTCTACCACGTAAAGGGATAGCACCGTCAGTACACCTCACGTGGTGCACTGCAAGCATTACTTAAAAGGTGTTTGCACCGTCCCTTCAGCCCATAACTATACCAAAGTCTTTCCTTTAACTCCATTAACCCATCCTGTCTTCAATTTTCCTGTCCATCCTCTCTAACTATTACTTCTTATTGACACTGTTGAGGTCATATAACATTTCCACCTTTTGAAAAAAAAAACAATTGTACGTCATTCTCCTTTATTTTATCTTGCTGTCCAACCTCTCCAACTCAATTTTCCACTGCTTAAGCGCTGAATGGGTCTCTGGTGCCAAAGTGCTTGGCTTGGCAGCCTCAATTTCATAAGATCAAGTTTGCATCTGACTGAATTAACTAATAATAATAATCACAGTCTTATCCTCACCAGGCTAAATTTATACTGAAAAATGCACATATCGCGAAGAAAACTGTTTGATTGACTTAACTCTCGTTATATCATGGGACGTTCAGAAATATATTTTCTTACCATATCACTGATTTAAATACTGAAATTAATTAATAAAAACTTTCAGTCCTTTAATAGATATGCAAAAATTGATACTGCTGTCCTACTAAATTCCCAAAAGGGGACATTGGAACTATTGCATATCTTCTTGCATATTGTCGTAATCATATGGAAAGGCTGTTAAAATCCGTTTCTTTCTTGTTCAGGTAATGGAGCGTTAGGTGGAGACCTTACCTTACAGACCTTACAGTTCGTTCGGGTTGCCCAGGTCCCTCAGTGATGGGAGGCGCCCTCTAATGTCTACCAGAGAGTTGCTAGTACATCTTCCGGTATATTTTGCAATCTTCCAATCTTGGATGGTCTGGGATGCAGTTTAGATATTTGTCGAGCTTATTCTTAAACACATCTACGCTCACTCCTGATATATTCCTCAGATGAGCTGGCAACGCATTGAATAGACGCTGCATTATCGATGCTGGTGCGTAGTGGATTAATGTCCTGTGTGCTTTCCTTATTTTTTCCTGGTATAGTTTTGGGCGACTATTAATCTACCTCTGCTTGCTCTTTCTGATATTTTTAGTTCCATGATATTTTTCTGTTATTCCTTCTATCTGTTCCATGCCTGAATTATCATGTAGCGTTCTCTTCTCCTTTCTAGACTATATAATTTTAAGGATTGTAGTCTTTCCCAGTAGTCTAGGTCCTTAACTTCTTCTATTCTAGCTGTAAAGGACCTTTGTACACTCTCTATTTGTGCAATATCCTTTTGATAGTGTGGGTACCATCATATTGCAATATTCAAGTGGACTACGAACATATGTTTTTATAAAGCATAATCATGTGTTCAGCTTTTCTTGTTTGAAGTGCCGTAACAACATTCCCATTTTTGCTTTACATTTGCCAACAGAATTGCTATTTGATCATTGCATAACATGTTCCTATTCATCATCACACCAAGGTCTTTAACTGCTTCCCTTATTTATTGTGATTGTCTCAGTATTAGGTCCCCTATATGCATATAAGCTTTCCTTCTCTGTCTCCATAATTTATGATTCAAATTTATCAGTTAAATACCATCCTATTTACCTCTGCCCAATCATATACTTTGTTAAGGTCTCTTTGTAGAGCGTTCCTATCTTCATCACAAGTAATTCTCTACTTATTCTTGTGTCATCAGCGAAACTACTCACTACCGAATCCTTAACATTACTGTCTATGTCTTCAATCATAATAACAAACAATATTGCAGCTAGCACAGACTTGTGGCCCCAACACCGGATATTACCTTGGTTTCATCCGATTTCTCATCGTTTGCAATAACTATCTGTTTTTCTGTTGTGTAAAAATTCTTTTAACCATCTTCCTACTTTATCTACGATATTGTGTTTTCTAATTTTCTTTGCTAATATATTATGGTCTACTTTGTCAAAAGCTTTTGCAAAGTCTAGATAAACCACTCTGTTTCATTTCGCTTTTCATATTTTTGAATATGTTCTCACGGTGGACTAACAGTTGGGTTTGTGTACTTTTTCCGGGTACGAAACCGTGTTGTCCTATATTAAACAAATTAGTTTTTATAATGTTTCATAATATTTTTCTTCATTACCCTTTCATACACTTTCATAATATGTGATGTTAGACTCACAGGCCTATAATTACTTGCCTCTAGTCTTGATCCACTTTGAAAGTAGGGGTGATATATGCTAATTTGTGCTCATCATAAATCTTGCCTGTATCTACACTTTGTCTTAATAATATTGCAAGTGGCTTTGCGATAGAATGAACTACTTTCTTTAACAAAATAGCAGGGACTCCATCCGGCCCTGCAGCAGCTCCATTTTTAATTTCATTAATTGCCTGCACAATATCAGCTTCATTAATTTCTATGTCAGCTAATATTCACTATTTTCTTCCCTTACTTCTATATCATTATCTTCATTATCTATTCTAGGGTGAATTCTCTCCTTATATCGTTCTGCCAGTATGTTGCAAATTTCTTTTTTCTCATTCGTTAATCTCCCTTCAATTCTCAGAGGGCCTATTTCTATTCTTCTTTTATTCATCTTCTTCGCATATGAGTATAATAGTTTGGGGTTTTGCTTGATATTTAATAGGGTTTTTTCTTCCAAGTCCGTTTTTCATTTTCTTTTGATTGTATAATCTTTTGTTCTGCATTTTCTATCTTATTCTTTTTAGTTCTATAACTTTCCATGCATTTTTTTTCTTTTTTTGCAAGACCTTTTTCCACTTTTCTGATTTTCTGGAACAAGATCCTTCTGTCTCTTGGTATGCATGAATGATGTTTACTTTTCTTCCTTCGGTATATATTTTTTCCACTATTTTCTCCAATATTTTATTATATATCTCCGTATTTACCCTTATGTCATCACTTACGAAAATGTTATCCCAATCTTTGTTTAATTCTTCATTAATTTCTGACCATTTTATATTTTTACTGTAGAAGTTGTATTTTCCATATCCTTCCCACTTTTTCATTTCTTGCTTATCTCTATTTTCACTTGCTTTGGAATGAACTGTTAATTCTATGACATTATGGTCTGAAATACTCGCATTATAAACTATTATTTCTTTCACATAATTCATCTCGTTCACAAATACTAGGTCTAAAGTATTTTCCTTTCTTGTTGGCAGGTGATTATTTGTTGAATGTTGTATCTAGTAGCATATCTAATAGCTTTTCAAATTGCCTCTTATCTTCTGCACTACTATTACTCTCTTTTTTTATATGTATAAGTACACCACAATCTCCTATTCGTTCTTTCCATTCTACGAAAGGAAAGTTTGAAGTCACCAGATAGGAGAATAGTCCAGTCCTTGTGATTTCTACATATATCATCAATTTTTCAATTATTAAGTCAAACTCTTTAGTATTAGGAGGTCTATATATTACTATGTTCATCAATTTTTCAGATTCAAATTCTACCGCTATTAGTTCACATTCTGAGTTACTATATTCTCATATATTTTTCCTTGTTTTTTGTCTTTCCCATATATTGCGGTTCCCCCTTGATTCCTATTTTTTCTATCTGATCTATAAGTTTGGAACCCTTTTATTTGATCATCATTCCCAGTCTCTTGGGAATACCAGGTTTCACTTATATTCATTATATCTATTTTCTTTTCATTTTGGTTAGTTCTTCTAAGTACTCTATTTTTCTTTTTGAGTTACTCGTAAACTAAACCCTGCGCATTCATCACTATGATGGTTTGCGTGTTTTCTCCTTCATTTAATAATGGTAGTAATAAGGATTTCCCATGTCTCTTTCCTGTTCTGGTATGTTGTTCTTTTTTCATTTCCAGAAATTCTGACATTAAAAAATCCAACTTTTCCATAATATTTGATCTTCCTTCATCATAATTATTCATTTTGTGTCTGAATCTGCAATTTTCTCCGTTTCTGCAATATCCATCTTGCATAATAAATACAGTTATTTATCTCTTGAGTAGAATTTCGGAGCTGATGCTTTGAAATTTTTTGCTGACACCTCTGCATATCTCATGGTGGTTTGCTTTTCTCTTTTACCTGATATTCTTGATTTCTCTCTTTTATTTGTTTCTTTCTTATTTTGGATTTTATTACTTGGTGGTTATTTATTTGATTATGATTCTGGCTACAGGTGCATATATTTGCATTTTGTTTCGAAACTTACATCCTTTCCTTCTTTTGTTTAGGTTTTTACATATTTTTGGATGCAGATCTCTGCAATCATCCCCTATCCATCTAAGTATGCACATTTACCATATATTTCATAGTTTTGACATATCTTAGGATGTTTGTAGTAACATCTTTCTCCAAATCTGCAATTCCCTCTTTTCAAAAGGTGCAGATTTTGTCTTTCTTGTCTATTTTTTCCTCTTTCCCGTCATTGTGTAGATCTGGGTAGAGCCTCTCGGATTTGCTTTTCTGTTGTCATTATCGTAATTTTTTATTTCTTCGTAGGTATGCTGCTTTATTGCCCGTGCATATGTAGTATCAATGAGTATCTCTGCATCCATACCTTTATCTTGTTCTTTGTTTTCCTTATTTTTTTCTGTCATTTCATTTTTGTTTACTTCTCTTCCTTCCGTTTTCCTCTTCTTCTTCTTCTTCTTCCTTCCTTCTCTTCTTCTTCATCCTCAACTATTTGTACATTCAATCTTGATTTAATAACATTGTCTATCCATGATAGACATGTTGAACAAAAAATTCTTGTATCTTTTCTCAACTCTTGTATTACCTCAGCACACTGTGGATGGGTCGGAATGTTGCATGACACATTTTCTGATTAGGTTTTTGTGGATTGACTATGCTATACCAAAACCTTACACAGTTTGTATGCTTTTGGCATTCTTTTTCCTAATGCATCAATTAGGATATTCACAAGATTCACCTTATTCATTTTCTTTGTCGGAATATGTTGGTTTATGTATATTTTCTTTATGAGTCTCTTGACCACTTGGATTTTATTTGGAATTCTTCAATTATTTTCAAGATGTTTTCATTGATTTGTTCCAGTTTGAAGGATTATATCCTTCTAATATATCTATGAATGCTTTTGTATCTTTGGTTAGGACTGTTGCTGATTTCATAGATGAGAAATGCCAGTTTCCCTTCCTGCTACCTCATCGTATGCGAATCTGCTAAACACGCTAAATTACGCCACCTCTTCCCGCAGTTGGAACTTACTGCCATCTTGTTCTGATTTATATGTATTACACTTGATAAACTAACTTAGAAGACGCTTTATCCTACTATTTTCACACTAATCTTATCACCGATAGTTCACGAACACTTCTAGATATTTCTCAAATTCAAGTCGTATGTTAAACTTGTGATATCTGTTGATTAATCTGACTTCACGCGGGTACGTCTCACCAAGCAAGATGGCTACTACGAGAGAGAGAGAGAGAGAGAGAGAGAGAGAGAGAGAGAGAGAGAGAGAGAGAGAAATGATTCGTGTTCATCTTTATACTCTCAAATCTTTCCTGATCTGTCTAAAATCAAGTCTGAATTTCATAACAATGAAATTCAGAAAACAGAAAACTTTCCCTTACGAGAACAAATGAACTTCATAAATAATTTTCAAGGAATAAAATCAGTTTGTCACTGATGTCTTATTAAAAAAAAATTAAAGAGTAAAGTTCGTTGTAAAGTGAATCCATTCACTCTAGACATCCAGTTACTGTTAAGAGTTCTCAACCTGTATCTTAGTTTCACTGAAGAATAAAGGAATGGAATAAGTGGATAGCATAAATGATAGGCTAGTGCATAATATCAGGCGTGCACAAAATTCATTCCTAGCTGGAATGGTAAATTCCGTTTTCCTTTATCGTCGTTAGGCTACGGTTATGGCTGGTAAGTTGGTTCTCATTATTTTTAAGTCAAGGCAAAAAGACCATGAGAGGCAGTAATATAAACATTACCGTTTTGTTTTTTTGAGCAGACTTAGGCGATGAATATTACTTCTTTGGAACATTTGTAATTTTACCTTTTCTCAACAATATACCATTTAAGAATTGGCAATAACTTTTACGTTAAATAAAAAAAATTCACGTTGTTGTGGTGATTTTGATGTATCGTTGATCTCTCTCTCTCTCTCTCTCTCTCTCTCTCTCTCTCTCTCTCTCTCTCTCTCTCTCTCTATCTATCTATCATGATACCATTTTCAAGAGCCACAGAAGAATCATGGTCGAAGGACAACACTGAAATACTCAGTTCCCTCTAAGTTTTCAGTTTTCCGGATAAACGCTGCATTTCCCTTTCCCAGCCATTCCCAGCTTTCCTCGATGACTAGACCTCGGTAGAATTTCATTTTGACAGCTTTCACAAAAAAGCTTCATCCTCATCATCAATAACTTCTCCTGTCCTTCGATATGAATGGAACATTGGTCTGAGCTGAGGCGTGAATTAAGTATTTCTTAGTATCTTGCTGTACCTGTCATCCATTATTTTCAGCAATGGAGTATTTTTAGCCTGGCAGTTCTGAATCGTTTTGAAATTCTCTTTTCCATGAGAAAAAAATATATTTGCAGATTTTAAATTAATATTAATATTAATTTTGACATCAATAAAAATGTATTTATTCAGGTAAATGAAATGAAAATAATCAGCGAATATTTTAGATATGCTCTATTCATTAACTTATTTTTCTTTTTTCAATAATTGGTATATCATCTGTCTGTACTTCTATTTACAGTATTCCATCTTACTTCTTCCTAACGAAGACCATATTCTTTGGAAGCTTGAATTTCAAGTCAGTTGTTCCTTCTTTCATTAGTTGACGTTTACAACATAAAGTTGAATTATTGAGTGATTTTAAACATCCTGGGAATAGACAGGATATATAAGCTTGATGAAATGTAAAAAATTTATAAACCTGGATGCTCTGTTCTATCAGCTCCCATTTTTCTGACAGAAACTTACTCCAAGGCCAGTTTATTGCATCTACTGATTTATGTATTATGAACTGCGATTTTGGGTTTTTACATTTTCAATAATCCTAATTCTTCTTTTGCATTATAAATGTATTTTTTCCTGTATATCTTGTAATTATGAATGTATTTTTTCCCTCTATTTTCATGTCCGATATTGGTAAACGCAACTCAGTAATTGTTGAGATGCAGACTAGATTCGGTTGAAAAATACTCGATGTACATTTTCTGGTTTAAATCTACAGAAATCATTCCTGATCGCCAAGAAATAACTCTTTTTACGAAAGATTATTATGAAAGATTATTTCCTGATACAGATTTATTCTGCTTAATAGCATCCTATATATAAAATAAAACAGAGTTGAACTGAGCAGGTGATGAAGAATATCTAATTCCCAACATATTCTCTGGTATAATGATGGCACAGGAAAATTTATATACATACCAGATAATACATATTCACAAATTTCACCACCAAATGTAGAAGTAATTAAAAAATAGTTATAGCACACTATATTCACATAGAAAGTAGAGTATATTCAGTCACGTGAAGCCTGTTTTTATCATCAAATGGGATAGTCAGGTAGCTAAAGTACTGAGGTAGTACCAGGTTACCATAACCAGGAGACAGGTTAAAAATAATGTTTTTAATAGCCTGAGCATTTTTGCCATAATTATGAATAAAATATAAAAGGTGTTGATAAAATAGAATAAAAAAACTACATGAAAGGAAACTAAGGTAAAAATATATACATACACATATATACATATTCTTACGTATATACACAAACTGATTAATGTAAATGCACAGACGAACACTGAATTAGTAAATGTATTAGGGACGTATCAAAATATATTCTATTATTTTAAGTAACTGATAAATGTTACGAATACGAAATATGCTTTAGTGCCTTCCCTAATCTAAAATGACTTACATTCCGTATTTACAACTACTAACACTAATTACGATAACAAGATAATAACAGCAGAATATGACATGGCATCCATTAAGTGATGAATATCAGATAGGACGCGTCGTAAACCATGCTCTAGAGAAATGCCTCATATTTCTTGAGCGAGGTGAAATATTAATTCGGCTCTCTCTCTCTCTCTCTCTCTCTCTCTCTCTCTCTCTCTCTCTCTCTCTCTCTCTCTCTCTCTCTCTCTCTCTCTCTCCTGAAACACGTATAAAAATACTGTGGAAATGTTATGACTATTTCTCTCTCTCTCTCTTCTCTCTCTCTCTCTATCCTCTCATCTCTCTCTCTCTTGAAAACATATAAGAAATACTGTTCAAATGCCATCTCTCTCTCTCTTTCTCCTTTCTCACAACATATACGAAAATGCTGTCGAAATGTCATAACACATTCTCCTCTCTCTCTCTCTCTCTCTCTCTCCTCTCTCTCTCTCTCTCTCTCTCAAAATATATGAAATTGCAGTCAAATGTCATGTTTTAATTATTTGAACCTACAGCTTACCATTTTTCAGGAACATCTAAAATATATATTTTTCCTTTCTCTGTATCTGAGATCCACAGAGGTGAGTAAGTCTGGAAGGCTCAAGCTGGAATTTAGCTGGCAATATAAAATAATAGAGTCATATAAGAATTTGCATATGAGATTAGTAGGCATATCCTAATAAGTGTAGGGAATATGATCTAATCCCTACGTTAAAAAAAAAGGGACAGTAAATCTTTTTAGAGCTGTATCCAATTGTCCTCTACTTTTGCAAGTTTTTTTTTTTTTTTTTATTGTTCAATTTTTTTCTCATTCACTTACCTCAGACCTTCGTGTAGGTCTAGCAGTGAATTAGTTTATTCCGACAGATGGCTTGTTAGCAGTTCCTCTGTGACTCAGATACTGCACTGGTGAATGTTTGGCTAGGCAGCGTATACATAAGAAAGTGTTCGTTAGCTGGTGTGAAATTCACTGTTGGTAACAGAGCAAGTTGGATCCCTATTGAAAATGGGTGGGTCTCTGGCCGTTCCTGATTTCCATACTGATCAATGGGCGTTGATTGAAGATGCTTAGTGCCAATAAATAAAAGATGTTAGTCTTTGACGGTGTTCTAGTATTATTATTATTCAGAAGATAATTCTTATTTTATGGGGATGGGAAAATACAAGCGCCAGTGACTTGAAATTCAGCTTCCAAAGAATATGGTGTTCATTTGAATGAGGTTGTAGAATATGATGGGAAATACTTAAAGAATAGATCAGCTCTTTAAAAAATGAGATAAACTAATGAATTAATAAGTAAACTAGGCAAATATAGAAAGAGAGTTACTAAAATACAAGGTGAACATGTCACTGTTAGGAAAACATTATTGGATCTTTTTAAGTTGGTTAATAGTTATAAAGAAATAATTTAGCTTTCATGCTAATATTCTGCTGCAGTGAAATGTATTAGATACAATGTCATAACAACAGGATATTACCAGTAAAATAGTTCTTGCATTTTTTTTTGCACCGAGAGGATAAGGTGTAAAGAATTGAGCAAGTTCTCGAAAGCTCTCGCTTGCATATGTATATATATTTGTAATATATATTTACACTTACAACACTGCTGAACTCTTTAGTGACTAAGCTGGTGCTAGATTTTTAATAACCTGACTGAGGAAGAGCATCGAACAGGTTTCCGAAAGCTCTCTTTACATCTTCGCCGCTGAGGATTTCTTCAACATAATAATCTGATTGGCATGCGCGTGGGCAATATTCCACTGTAACGCAAATGTATTTTGAAGCAACAGCTCAAAATTGTTATTCGTCTTTTGACTGAAAAAAAAACTCTGCACTTTTGTGGTGGGGGATAACTTCTCCATCTCCCATAAGCAATTAAGGAAGGTTAGTGGGAGTTTCCAAACTTTCACACATTCGGGAAAACCCGTTTAACCGTCGGAAATCTTTGGGGATATCTGGAGTTAAAGGGTGACAGAGAGAAAGGTAAATCCTCCCAAGTTTTTCATTTTCCAGACAGCGCGGTTGGGACGACACGCGAAGGACCGCAGAGACATAACATATTCAACCGACAGATGTTTTCTCCTTCGTGTGACGAATGGATTGGGTGCTGGAAAAGATATATGTGTGACTTCCTGGAAAGACTGAAAGGATTTTTTGGAAAGCTTCTCTGCTGGACGAGGTTCTAGACCACAAAAATATGAAGGTAGAAACTGTAAGGAGGATCGTCATAAAACCTGGAAAATCTGGAAAGGTTTTTTTGGAAAGTTTCTTTGCTGGACGAGGTTCTAGGCCACAAAAAATATATATGAAAGAGGAAATGTAGAAGATGACATAAAGCAAGTTAAAAAAATACACGAGTTTCTTCGGCGCAGCCGAGTTTTCTGTACAGCGTTGCAATGCTGTATGAAACTCAGCCAACCGCCCATTAAACTTTCGGTCACAGTCTGTTTGTATCCCGTGTTGTTGGCCCGTTATAGCGGTGCCTGACACATGATTATGGCTAACTTTAATGAAATAAAATACAAAATACTGAGGCTAGAGGCTGCAATTTGTTACGTTTGATGATTGGATGGGGTGGGGATGATTCAACATACTAATTTGCCTCAGTAAATTTTAAGATCTGTTGGCGGACAGAAAAAGTACCGGCAGAAACAGTATGACGACGAAAGTAGCGACGAGAAAAAAAAAAAACAAAAAGTAGCACAAGAAAAATTACGGACAGAAAAAGTTATGGACAGAAAAAGTACCAACAGAAAAGTACCGACAGAAAAAGTACCGACAGAAAAGGTAGGGTTATCAGAGAAAGTAGGGCGAACAAGAAAAGTACCGACAGAAAAAGTACCGACAGAAAGAGTACGGACAGAAAAAGCACGGACAGAAAAAGTACCGACAGAAAAAGGACGGACAGGAAAGTACGGACAGAAAAAGTACGGACAGAAAATTACGGCCTTAGCTACCTCTGTAGGCCATGCAATAATATTATAAGCATCCCCTCACTTATAAGTTGTAACTATTGTATTCTTAACGTAAATTAATAAAACGTTTCAAAATCTTGTGCCGAAGAGAATCTTGTTTCACTAACGACAATTGGAAATAAATAAATGATATATTTATTAGAAATAATCTCTCTGTACTGTTTAACATGCATGTCTACATTCTTATTCTAAAAAATAAATCATAAATATCATATCCTAGAATTCCTGTATCTTTGACATTTTTAGTCTTTTCCATAGATATTTCTTACCTCCCAACAAGAACAAGAACAACCAACAACAAAGCAGTAGTTTGTAGGCTTACTCCCCGAATAAGCGAACAAACTCCTACATATTGCCCAGAACGCATAGCCAGGCAGAGCAATACCAATTAAATATAGAATGTCCATTTTTCTTATTTTAACTTTTATCCTGTTTTTTTTTCACGTTATGCAATTCTTTCCCATCCGGGGAGTGGTATGCAGGTGAGAATTCCTCACGTGTTTTCATGCAGCTATCGAAAAAGCATTTATGAAAACAAATATATGTCCGCCAGGAAGTACTAGGTCAGGTAGCATTAAGCAATAGTTGCAAATATCAATAACTGATATACTGTTGTATTCTGTTGAAATTTTCATCATAATTATATTGAAATTTTAATAGTTGGAATAGTTGGAATAACGTAAATCGAATTTTATCTCGTTTACATTCCGTCCAAAAACAAAATAGAAACATCTAAAAATAAGTATTTCGATATTTCGTTTTCATTATAATTTCATTTAATCTGTCAATTATATTGAAATTTTAATAGTTTAAATAGACGTAAATCAGAATTTTATCTAGTTTACATTCCATCCAAAGCAGAAAAAGCTAAAAATAAATATTCGATATATATGTTATATATATTATATATATATTATATTATATATATAATGTTATATATATATATATATATATATATATATATATATATATATATATATATATATATATATATATATATATATAATAATATATATATTAAAACATCCTAGTTGAAGTCTAGCTTTTAAAATTTAAATACCTATTTCAGTATCACTGTACTAACCATGAACTGAGAAATAACTCACATATAACATTGTATAAGTATTTAATATAGAATTAAATGAAAATGATTATGTATGGTATGAATCTATTGTAATATAATAGGTTAATTCGACTATTATTAGCCCTTAATTAACATGAAATCGTAAAAAAATATTCAAGAACTCATAATAACGTATGCTGATCTTGTAAAGTGTAAAATCAAAATAGTGAGACTTAAACTTAAAGTTAGAACATGCAATTTGACCTAAGCATAAATCCTACCTGTGCACTCAGAGGATTAAAAACACACGCATACATATTGATACTAATGACTACAACTTACCTTACTGATTACTGCTCTAATGAATATAACGCAGAGGTTTTTTTTTTTTTTTTGCAGTCCTAAATTTTTATTCATCTCTTGATCATCAATTCCACCAAGATAAGAATTTCAAGAAGTTGTCATTCGACGAAGCGTCCGTTTTTCGTGGGAGGTGAATTTTAAGCAGAATAGAACGTAATTGATGAGTCTTTAGCTTTCGTTCAACCTGTTGGAATAAAAGAAAAACCGGTTTATTGATGCGTCGAAGATAAAACTATTATTATTATTATTATTATTATTATTATTATTATTATTATTATATTATTATTATTATTATTATATTATTATTCTGTTAAAGAGAATGGCAGAATTAAGCGAGTTGATTTTGTCTATTTTTTTTCTTACAATTCGCTTCTCAGGCTCAGCGATGTTTCTGAGTAACTGGCCAATTTCATTTTTGGAATTACTAAAAAGTATAAAAAATGCTGGAGGTGATCTTTTACTTTTATTAAACAGGATCTCAGGTCCAGGTCAAGCAGGGGTCGTCATCAGTGCCGGTATTATTCCGTAGGCGTCGTTCATTTCGGGGAGGGGTTCGTCTTTGGGTCAGAGCTGGTATAGCTGGTATCATGTGACGTTTCGACCTCCTCGCAGGTCATCTTCTCAACAAATCGGTTGAAGGACTGCAGCAAGAGTGTCTTCGTGGCGGTATGATTATTATTGGATTATTATTATTATTCATTTTATTTATTATTATTATTATTATTATTATTATTATTATTATTATTATTATTATTATTATTACTTTCTTTTTCTTTTTTTTCCTCTATCACAGTCCTCCAATTCGACTGGGTGGTATTTATAGTGTGGGGTTCCGGGTTGCATCCTGCCTCCTTAGGAATCCATCACTTTTCTTATTATGTGCGCCGTTTCTAGGATCACACTCTTCTGCATGAGTCCTGGAGCTACTTCAGCCTCTAGTATTTCTAGATTCCTTTTCAGGGATCTTGGGATCGTGCCTAGTGCTCCTACGATTATGGGTACAATTTCCACTGGCATATCCCCCATTTCCTTCTTATTTCTATTTTCAGATCTTGATACTTATCAATTTTTGCCTCTTTCTCTTCAACTCTGGTGTCCCATGGTATTGCGACATCAATGAGTGATACTTTCTTCTTGATTATTATTATTATTATTATTATTATTATTATATTATTATTATTATTATTATTATTATTATTATTATTATTATTATTATTATTATTATTTGTATAGGGTTTTCTCTTTCTTTCTGATAAGACAGAGAAAACTATGCAAACTCAATAGAATTGATGCAGCTAGCACCTTCAGTGCTACGGGCTTTAATTGGATAATAAAGAACCTGGCGAATATGATAATTAGTACAGGAGCAATAGGGTTCAACATGGCAAAAAAAATGCAGAAAGCTGAATTTTTCACATAAGTATCTGAACCTTACCTCCTAAGTTCAGTGGAATAAAGTTTACCTAAATTAACCTTGAGCTTGCTGAAAAATCCAAGATGGCGGCTGCGATGCGGCTAATTTCGAAAATACTCCTTTAGCATTGTTTAGTACTTATTAAACAAGGAACTTTGGTGCGAAAAACTCATATTTAATGTGATTCCTTTTATTCAATGTAAAGTTTACATTTTCTGGCCTGGCCTTTAAAAATCAAAATAAAAACAAATGCAAATTTCACATCACAAATATTGAAATAAACTGAGAAAAATACTTTTGTCGTTCATTGTAGACACAAGACTCATTCTTAATGTGATTTCTCTAATTCAATGTAAAGTTTACATGTTTTTGGCCGTATATCCAAATAAAATATAAATCTTCATCATTATAAATATTGAATTAAGAAAGCAATTTTGTTATTTATCCATAGTAGACACATATCTCGTATTTAATGTGGTTTCTTCTATTCAAAGAGAACTTTACATGTTCCGAGATTTAAAATCCAAATAAAATACAAGAGTTCACAAAATATCTACTGAATCAAGCATAGTATACACCAGACTCATATATAATGTGATTTCTTTTATTCAGTGTAAACATGTACAAGTTCTTGCCATTAATAACCAAATAAAAAAATTCAAAAATCATAATTATTGAATTAACCAAACAAAAAAAAAATCATATACACGTATTCACAGGTTTCAATAGTATTTTCTCATCCTCATCACCATCTGCAGGCCAGGAATTTGTACATGTTTGACCTATGCATGATGAACACATGGTTGTGCAAACATTCTGCTTTACGGCACTTACACCTCTTCGCACACCCTCCCTTACATCCACAGGATATAATAAGCAGCACTTGCTCTGGGGCTACAGGCCTAACAGTGAAGACGGGAGTCAGCACGTTACCTTTGTAAGTACCAACACCCAATTTGTAGGATCTAGCTTTGCCAGGATTTCCCAACCACTCTTGTATTATAAAGTAAGTCCTATATGAATGGTACTTAGCTGCTGCGAGGTTGGGGGGAGACTCTCTAGCTTAAAATTGCTGCTCATTTTGCTCACCTTCTGTGTACAATATGTACCGAGACCTTGTCAAGAGATGTTTGATTTATTACACGTGTAGAGATTTAATAAAAAAATTTTCCCCAACCCTTGCTATCTCATCATGACTTGAATCACACTTTTTAAATTGATCAAACATGTCACACTGGCTGTGGTTCTCTAAAACTGTAAGTGCTCGTTTCTTTCCAATGCTAAAAAGGGCAGAACACCGTAATCACATCCGGTGATTGCATGGGCTAGAAGAATGTGTCGACGGGACTGATGGTGCATTACCTCTTGCATACCACTGATCTTATAGACATTATTACGTGAGTACATCATATAATACATTCTTATATGTTACTTTGTCAATGAGTATTACTAGTAAATCAGTGTCAGTGCCTACTAGTACCACTGGGCAATCAGTGTGGACCTCTGCATAACTAGTGGTTGCGCTGGTCAGTATGTAATCAGCATCTGCCTCTGCCTGTAGACATTATCTCCTTTACTTGAGAGCTGAACTTTAACCTCTTCTATTAGCTGTGACTTGTTTGTTCAATTGGCCAAGAATGAACGTGATTAGTAGTGACTGGGTGTTCAAGATCAACATAATATCTGCAGAGACCGTGTAAAAAAAGACTACGCTGGTTCTGCTCTGCAAATTTTGTTGATGTAGCATAATACCCATCAAAACATATTGTGCATTTACCAAAGGTGTTTAGTACGTATGATACATATGTGCTACAAACATCACCATATGTGCAACCATCCACATCTGTTGGCCAAGGAACACTTTGCAGTAGATTGTCCCACCATCGACAATGTAATATGGATTTGAAGGTCATCACTTGAGATGGTCACAACTGAAGCTTTTATGAGACTGCGAGATTACTTTTAGTATTCTTGCGCATCATCTTTCTACAAATAATGCAGGAGGCTGTTTACTAAACTCATGCTGAAGGATACTTCCATTTCAGATTGCTTTTCTATAACACATGTGACACGCTATGAATAATAGTGTGGAATCTACCTCTACCACTTTGCCACGGACTGTCACTCCATTGGTGGCTGCTCCTATTGATGTAACTCGATAATTTCTTTTGAGTTTAACATCTGCAAAATTCTTACCTGTCACCCTTTCAGCTGATTTCCTTCCCATCTCAAAGGCACATCAGCATTGGCAGATGTTGGTGCCACGAATACCAGTTGCGAGTGAGATAAGATTTTTTCACTGTGCTCACCTGTGTATGAGAATGGCGAGTGGTCATCAAACCAATTTCGAAAAAGGATATAGTGTTTCCTGTCACGTTCAGTCATGGAGGCTCTCATGTCAGTGTGTTGATCACTTGTCTGAGAATCCAAATTCCACAAAAATCTTCAACTACCTCACACTATTGGAATAGTCTTTGGCAGGATAATTCATACCTTGCCTGAGTGCTGCTTGTGATGCCACGGCCATGCTTCAAACCTCCACGAGTCTTCAACATCCGCATTAAAACTTGGTTTTTCTATGGTCTGGTCAGTAAAATTCCAGACCAGAATCGGTCACTCCAGCGTATTGTCCAGTATCCAGATTCTTGTATAGTAACATACTGATCCTTGTCCATGATGGTGGGGAGCTCTTTCATCTGTTGTGTGGTAGAGACGGGCAGGACTTTGCATATGCCAAGGTGTCCACCAGAATGGAAGATGGGGATCATTGCATTGACACAAAATAGATGCATTCCCAATTACCAGTACGCTCAGCGCGTAGAAACAAGAGCATTAGACGAATCAATCTTGACATATTCAATCCACAGTTTTCCTGTTCTTGAGTTTTGTTAGTCAGGTTATGTTCTAGATTATCTAATACATTTGTTAGATGAGCCACAGAGGAGTCCTGTGAAGAGTCCCAACCTCATATTTCCCATCAAGCAGCTTTTCATGGACAACTCTAAGATGATCCAAGTTGAGTGTGTTACAAGATGTTGATGTATGAAGCATCTTCCCAACAAGAGAAGAGGCTGTCAGCATGTGTGCTCGGAGTGCACGAGCATAAGCATCCAGTCAGCATGTGCTTCACTGTGTAGATTCCATAGACAGTCTCCCATAGATCAGACAGCCCACTCCCTGCCATTATATGTCCAATTGCACCCATATATGACATGAAGATGGAAGCCACCTAATCTCACTATAACTTTGGTAAGGTCTGGAGATGCTTGTACTATTTCAACAACTGCTTTCTGGTATAGTGGCTGATCAAATGTGACAGGGATAATACCCAGCCTGTACTTTTCCGACACATCCTTGGGCATAGCAGAGGGCAAGAGTAAAGGGTGTCTGGATGATTTGGACTGTTATTAATGAATGGCAGAATGTCTATTCGCTTACATCATAGTGGAATTTGCTTCATGAGAGTTTGATTGAAACCACTCCATAATGGGAAGGCACCGTGCAGTCTGTGTTACATGGAAGCTGGCCAGCCAGATATTGTCTAAGGTTATACCTAATCTCAAGAAAGAATGGTTGGTACTGAAAGGTTCTAGTGGTTTGATTAATACATTTCTGAGACCTGGTACTTGTGGTTTTTGTATTTTTGGTGGGCAATTGGTGCAATCTACCAGCATCTACAACGGACTGAACTTGTGTGAACGAGGCAAGTTTTCCTTCCACAATCTCTCCAGCTGGCGTTACACCTGCGATGGCCTCCCAAAAACATGCCATGTTCCAAGTCCAGTTAGTGTATGAGTGTCAATGCTGCATTGTCAATTACAAAATTCCCAAATTGTCAACCCATTCATACATTTTCTCTCCGCAGGCAGCATTGCACTGTAGAGGCGTAATACTTCTCGGTAATTATCTGCAAATTGCTAGACTGCTAAGTAAATCAACTAATTCACGAGACTCGAATTTAGCATTACAGTACACTGATACTCCTAAGAGAATTGGAGAGAGAAATGATCTGGGCGTGCAGCTGATGTTATACTGGTGTATATTGCAATCTACGGGCGTCTGTCCTTGATGAGATGACTAAGTAACCTTAAAAGAAGTTGAGAAACACGTTCTTCCATCTTCTCATAGTTGCTCATCTCCAAAATTTTTGGATACTGGGATTTATCATATATGGTTTGTCCTTATTCATCTTCTATGAGAACTCCAGCCATGTCGACAATTTCTTCAGGGTGTTAGTCCAGTATTACTATGTGTCTCAGTATTATTATTGCTCTCATTCAGAAATGTATAATTGTCTCTTTACCTTGCTCGTACGTAATAATCATTTCATCTTTATACCTATCTTGTAGTTTAGACTTTAGTTGTCTCGCAGTGTACACTTCACCATCTCCAGAGCAATCCTTCAAAAAACCCTCTAATTCTGTCAAAGTGTATGGTGGTCATCATTGTTATTTAAGAGCTCACAAAGTTTGTAAAATCCTACATTTTTCTCTTCATCAACTGACCTATAGGACGACCTTTTAGGCCTTTTTGTGGGATTTTGCACAGACTCCCTACCTTGTGAAACAAACTTACCTGACAGTCATGGTGAATATTTTACCTCAGCAGCAACTGTATCTCAAATATTTAGAATACGCCACATGTACTTCATTGCCCCATTTTGACAGCGTTCTATGCATTTCTCTTGTAATGAGTGGATAAAGTCTTTAGTTCTCGATTCATGTATTTTATCACGTCTCTTAAGAGGTTGTTTGCTTATCATAGAATAGTCAATACACTTTCCACAATACACACATGGTTTCGTAGGTCGAAATCGTCTGTCTAGGAACCTGCGAATTGGTGCCTTGTACTCTGATCTTTTACCAGAGTTATCCTGATTCTCTCTTCCTTTCTTGACATTTTTAGGCAAGAGATAATCTGTCTACATCTCTTGTGTATAGGAATTGCTAGTGCTCTGTTTACTAACAACTGGTCTAACCCATCCTTTATTTCACTGCTGATTGTAAGAATGTCCAATCCCTTTTGACCCATTGCACCCTGATCCATTGTCAATGGCTTCATTGCAGAAAACAACACATCGGCATCTTTCTTCCATCACTCATACCTTGAACAAAGAAAAGTTTCTGATGTCAAACTAAATCACTGGTTCTTAATTCATAGTTTAAAAATAATTCTCATTCGCAGATTACAAATAATTTGGAAAACAATGCCTTTGGTGCCGAGAGATTGGATATTTAGAGCACAATAAGTAAGTCTGAATACAATTACTGTAGTCTTTACCTAATGTAGTTTATATATATATATATATATATATATATCTATATATATATATATATATATATATATATATATATATATTATATATATATATATATATCTATATATGTTATAAAATACAAAGGTGAGATATTTTGAGAGATTTGAGATGATACCAGATGAATATTAAAGTACCTGTAACAGCCTTGTCTGATGAAATGTGGTGTAATCACGAAGGATCTGTGTGTAGACTAAGTGTCTGGGAACGCTCACCAGTGAGATACGGGAAGTAGCTTATACAGGTCCAGGACGAGTTCACTTTTCCTCACCACCCCAATTGCAATGGGTATCACAGTGTATTAGGGAAAGGGAGGGGGTATATGGTATATGTAGGAGAATTGAAAACAGGAGTAATAACGACTACAAATCATATTTTGAATTACATAAAATCTCAACCACACTTTATTTTCAGGAAATAAAGAATTTTTTTCTATTAAAGTATGACTAAATGGGTAACATATCAAATAAATGACATGAAAAAATTTTCTTTCCACTGCTTAAAACATAATTTGTAAAACTTTTGCCCTCATTTTTAGGGCGTTATTAGTTCAGAAAGTGGGTTCCGTACTAATGGCAGCCATCTGCAAACGCCATTTTGGATTACTCCAGAACAAGCTCAGGGTTAACTTTGGTAAAACTTTTTATGTCATTCATTCTGAGGAAGAATGGTAGTATCATCAGTAAAAAAAATCAGCTTTCTGCATTTTTGTTCCAAGTTGGCATGTTTTAGGACCTAATGCTCCTGTACTAAATATGAATGATAATATAAAAATATAATGTCAGTCCATTAGCCATTTATTCCCGGTTGGTAAAAAGCCATCTTTGTTTTTTTACATTTCAAAGGTAAGATTTATAAACGTAAATTAATGAAAAAATTAATAATGACCGAAGCGAATATTTAAATCAATTCATCAAAAAAATAAATTAAATTTGTATCTCGTATTAAGGTTTTAAAAGAAAATGCTGGGGCTAGATTGAAATCTCTTGACTCTATAGATGACATATAAAACTCCAAAAAGAAAAAAAAAATAATAATAATCTGACTAAACACTGAGTTGTCTTATGCAGACTCGACAAAGTCTGATAAGATGAAAACTATTATTTATTATTATATTTATTATTTACTCAGTAGATGATACATAATCGCATGAAACAGACCCACGAGGCTATTGACTTGAAATTCCAGCTTCCAAAGAATGTTGGTTTCAACCTCCCACTGCTAAAAACACCCCCCACCCAACGCAGCAGCAGTTGCTGATCACGAGCCAGTGATTTTTCATCGCCTTCTTGGTTTGAGACGCGAACTCGCGACATCTGAGCGGCATTCCACGACCACTAACACAATACAATGAGACATAAAAGGTAAGTTCAGAAAATAAGAGAAAAAAATATTACATGACGCCAGAAACGGATTCTTTATTTTTGAAGTCGTAAGGGAAAAATGAGAGTATATGAAAAACAAAAGGGGGAGTGGTGGGAGGAGACTTTCCCCCTCGCAAGTGTGAAGTGGAAACTAAAAATAGAACGTAGGAGAAAAATGTAAGCTGAAACCATGGAGAAATGGATTTTGGAAATCGGAGAATTTCCAGTTTTCCAGATTTTTTTATTTTTATTTTTATTTTTTTTTTTACCAGACTAACGATTCTTTTCAGTAGGCTACCTAGAATACAGTACGCCAGTTTTCGAGCTGAAAAAGGAAATAAAAAAGATAATAAGAGGATACAGGGATACAGAAAGACAAGAATATAATAGGATATTCTCTCAGGTTTTTATTATTATTTTTTTTTTTCGTTGATGAAATTCGGAGAGTCTGGAACAAAATTTCGTTTCATATTTTGATTTTTAGTTTTTGCTGCTTCCGTTCGCATTAGAAAATCAGTCGTTAAGAACTTTTGTATTTATAGATATTTTGTGTGTGCATATATATATATATATATATATATATATATATATATATATATATATATATATATATATATATATATAGAATAACTTGATCACGAAGTATATAAAAACGTGATGCTATGTATAAATAAAGGTTTTTTTGCCACGAAGGAAAAAAATGAAAAACGAGTTGGCCGAGTACTTTCGGTCCTATTCGGACCCTTTACTGAGTAAAGGGTCCGAATAGGACCGAAAGTACTCGGCCAACTCGTTTTTTCATTTTTTTTCCTTCGTGGCAAAAAAACCTTTATTTATATATATATATATATATATATATATATATATATATATATATATATATATATCATATATATTATATATATTTTATATATATATATATATATATATATATATATATATATATATATATATATATATATATATATATATATATATATATATATATATATATATATTTAA
>NC_061100.1:31596999-31611999 GCF_015104395.2 Macrobrachium nipponense
ACGTCAATTATTAGTGTTAAGTTTCTTAGCTTTTACTCCACCTATCGTGTACACGTGACTGAGTGTTGATTTCATTCTTCCACTGTGACATTTTTCTCTTACTCTCCGGTATAATAGTTAGGTAGGAGTTTGAGGTATGTGAGGACATTTATTGTGTATGCTTGGGTGCTTATTTTTCTAGTTCCTCAAGCAGGTTTTTCGAGGACATTTCTTCTGAGTTTTATTTGTGAATAAATAAGTGTAAAATTTAGAAACTTTCTTTTTTTGTCTCCCCCTTTTGAGTGTTTAGTTACCTGAAGTCTTGTGTATAGTAAATCTTTGTCTGGACTGGCAATTGATTTATTGAACGAGGACCTGTTTTAAAAATAGAGTAATAACAATAATTTATTGTCTCTTAACAAAGAAAGTTCATAACAAATTTGGCGACCGTGACAAGATCCTCTTTTCAGCAACACAGGCTTTGGTTACGGGACACTCGGGAAGGTGTGAAAGCCATTGAACTGATTTAGGTTGGTAGGCAGATCCCATGTTTTGAAACTAGTTAAAATGCATTATTTTGAGGGTGAGGAAGAGACCTCGGTAGTCATGTTTTTAGCTGATCCTAACTGGGAGAGGAACTTGTTTGAGCTTAGAAAAGATCAGTTGTACATTATATCGGAGTTCCTAAATTTAGGTTTGGCCACAGAGGTAAAGAAAGGACATCTGTTATTTCAGGTGATTAGCGCTGCTAAGGAGTATAAAGAAAATGAAAAGGATCATATAAAAGAAAATGAAGCCGACAGCTTGGGAGCATTAAATTCGGGGGATGATATTGATGAGGTCTGTGGTGACAAGGACGGTCAATTAGAACTGTTACGGGAAAAAGCTCGTATTCGTGAGTTAGACTTGAAAGCTTTACAGCTCAAGGCCGATGAACGGGATAAAGAACGTGCCCATGAAATCGAGGTGTTAAATTTACAAATAATTCTTTAACAAGGTGGAAATAATAACCAGCCTAATATGTCTCGCGATGAGGGTAAATTCTATATGTTTATGGCTTTGAAACTCGTGCCTCAATTTTCGGAGGATGATGTAAATGAATTTTTCATTGCTTTTGAGCGCATAGCGAAGAAATTGGAGTGGCCACTCGATATGTGGACTACGTTGATTCAGTGCAGGTTTGTTGGGATGGCCCAAAGAGTTTACAACACTTTGGATGAGACTCTGGCATCCGATTATGACAGTGCTAAGTCTATCATTTTGAAAGCCTATGATCTGGTGCCAGAGGCTTATCGGCAAAAATTTAGAAATTTAAAGAAAAACTCGGCGGAGACATACATCGAGTTTGCCAGGAAAAAGACCCAATTTCTGGATGATTGGCTGAAGTCAAAAGAGGTGGATGACTTTGCTAAATTGAGAGAGCTTGTTATGGCAGAGGAGTTTAAAAGAAATATTTCTAGGGAGATGCGTATCCATCTGGAGGAGTTGAAAATAGATTCGGTACAGGAGCTCGCCGTCTCCTCTGATGAGTATGCTCTCACCCATAAGGAGGAACCTTTAGGTAATAATGATACCCAGAGGAAGTTCCTTCAACCTCGGATGAAATTTGGACAGTCATCCGGAAGGAGGGTCTATGAGGATCATAGGAATAATAGTAATAATAACAATAAAAAAGGTAATGGTTATGGTAATAATAAAGGCAGTGTGAAATCACAAAGTTTTGTGAATAGCTACCGACCTAATAATAGTGGTAGGAACTATGAGAGACAAAATTCTCAATATAATAATATAAGGTGTTATTATTGTAACAGGCCTGGGCATTCAAAGGCAAATTGTTTCTTTCGTAAGAGGCAGTTGGAAAACAATCAAAGTCCTATAGGAGTAGTTACTGAGCATAACCAAAGGCAAATGGTAGTAAACGAAAATGATAAATGACTAAAATTTCACAAATATATTTCGGACGGGATAGTATATTCTGATTGTGACAAGCGTTTCGCACGAGGTGTTAAAATTTTGAGGGATACTGGTGCTGCACAATCACTCATTTTGAAAACGGCGCTTCCAGAGAAATTTATATTTGCTATTAATGAATTTGTTGTGCTTGGGGGTTTTCCTAACTGTTTCTTCTTACCCTCTAGAAGACATGCATGTTGAATCTAAGTATTTTTCTGGGTTAGCTAAACTTGCGGTAGTTAGCAGTTTACCAGTCCCTGGTATTTACCTTTTGTTAGGAAATGATTTGGCCTCTGATAATGACAATTTATTATTACCTATTGCGACAATTGTGTCCGAAGTGGGCGTATCGGGTGAGCCTATCTCGGTCGTGACCCGTTCAAAGTCACGAGACGTTGATCTCAAAGATTTCGATCTTGATTTAGAAGTAGTTGACAGACAGGTGATAGCTGTATGACTCGTAGTAGTAGTAGTAGTAGTAGTAGCGATAGTAGTTGTAGTAGTAGTAATGAAGTTAATAATTTGAGGAATATTGATTGGGACGTGAAAACTTTCAAAAAGGAACAAGGTAAAGAATTTACTGAATATAACCTTGGTATTCCTGAGAATTTGATCTACCGTTTTAGCAGGTCGGCGGATGCACCTGCGGAACAGGTAGAGGTCAGGAGACAGTTGTTGGTCCCTAGTGAGTATCGTGATAAACTTTTGTTCCTGGCGCACGAAAGTAATTTATCTGGTCATTTTGGTGTAAGAAAGACTTTTCAGAAATTAGCTGAATCTTTTTATTGGCCAAGGATGTGCAAGGATGTCAAGAGTCATGTGTTATCGTGTAGAGTTTGTCAACTTGTTAGAAAACCCAATCAGAAGGTACCGAAGGCTCCTCTTATTCCCATCCCGGCAGTCGGGGAGCCATTCGGGAGGGAATTAATACATTTTTACTATAGTAGATAGGATGTCCCACTTCCCTGAGGCCCTCCCGCTGAGGAGTATTCTGGCAGAGAAAGTTTTTGATTGTCTGGTTGGATTTTTCACGAGGTTTGGATTTCCGAAAGTAGTACAGAGTGACTGTGGAACAAACTTTACTAGTAAATATTTCAAAAAACGAATGACCGAACTAAGGATAAATCATATTACCTCTTCACCTTATCATCCAGAAAGCCAGGGTCAGGTGGAGAGATTTCATCAGACTCTTAAATCAGTACTAAAGAAATTCTGTTTTGAGACAGGTAATGACTGGGATAAAGAGTTGCTGTATGCATTGTTTGCTATACAGTCAATTACTAATAAGTCTGTTGGTTTTTCTCCATTCCAATTGATATTTGGCCATTGCGTCAGGGGGCCCCTGGATGTGGTAAGGGAACATTGGGATGGATGGAGATAGTCCTGATGTTAATGTTTTAGATTATGTCTCCACTTTACAGGAAAAGTTGCATCGAGCTCTGACTTTTGCTCAGGAACACTCGGTGTGTTAAATATATTGTTTTTATCTTTTCTTTCCAACTTCAGAATCCTTGTATTCTCGTTTTCTTTATCTTGTTTATTTCTAGTACAAAAAAAGTACTTTGCCTTTTTTCATAATCCTTGGTTTTTAAGCATCTTTTCATAATCCTTGGTTTCCAACTCTCTTGGAAAATAAAAAGATCTCAAACGTAACTTTAAATAACGTTAATAATTATTTAATACTGTATATACTTTGTGTGCTGGCATTTGAGACCATTTCGAAGTATTTAGCTCTTCCTGAATTAGTTAACAAAGTTAACGAGTAAGGGTAAGAATTCTTACCAAGCAGTATCTGCCTAACACTCCAAGGAAGCAGTTCTCCTGACTAAAGGGAAAATGGATAAACTCGACCTTCGTTAGAAACTTGCCAACTGAAGTGTGATCATTACTAATGAACTCTTTTTACTTGAAGGACGTTTATTGCTGTGAAATAATGAAGTGCTAAGTACCACCAGTTTCACCAAAGTGCAGTGGAGAGACGAGGGCATGATTCTCCAGGGGTGTGTGTTTTCGGAGGAACCTTTTAATGGATTGTGTAGCAGCATGGAAGAGAGGCCAAGACGAGGATTCCATTTCCCTACCATAGTCTTTGGCATCCACTACATACTGCTGGATTACTTCCGAGGCATTCAACTTCATGGATTTATATCGAGCAAGCAGGCGCTTGATAACTTTGAGGTAGGTCTCTGTAAATGTTGGCACACTTTACGAGATTTAAAGTTATTGAATGAATAAATTTAGCGCTGAGTCATTAATCCCGTAAAAAATAGAACTTGTAACCAGGAAGAATTTACTCTTGTTAATATTTTGCTTTGCCATTTACCATATCTTTTGAGATCTTTTTATATAATCTTATTTTGAACTTTGTCACTTGCATAGGCAATAATTTCACATGCAATTTTCTGATAGACGTATCATATCTTTTATAGGCTATGCGCAGTGGCATCATGGTAATGGTATTGCTCGATGCATCTTATAAACTTTTCACTGGTTATAAGCGATTCGGAGTGTGGAGGTTGGGTAACTAGTGCCAGAGTTACCTAGATATCGGGGCAGCATCAAGTGTCATTAATATTAATCTATATTCTGCGTAATATATAGCTTTAAAATTTCCAAATTAATGTTCTATAATAAATTCAATGTTCACTTTGATGTTTGTTTTCTCACCATTTTTTATAACCTTCATATAATTTTTCCGAATATGGCGACCGTGACAGGATATTATGACTTTGCTTTGATGCTTGCCCGATGTCTCTCCACTTGCACTGTGGGTGGAACGTACACTATTTTTGCATTTTTCTCTTTTTTAATACTTTAGTGTAAAGGTTGAGTGAATTTAATCTTTTTAACATATTTCTGAAATAAGTTCTTTGCTTGGGAATTGCCTTCATTGGATATTTTTTGCACTTGAAACTTTGCTTCCCTGGTAATCTTTATTTATCGTCGTTAGCCTAGTATTGATGCCATCTGTATTTCTTAGTGAAGTTGTTAAGGAAATTTTACTTTTGAGTTTCGGTTTGTTACGCATACTTCAGCCTTTGAATATTTATTATATTTGTGATAGGTCTGGTAGTTGTATATATTCACAATGTCTGAACTTAAGAGATTAGTGAATCAAAGGAAGTATATAAGGAAGTGTGTGACTGAACATTTTAACTTAAGGATAGTTTTCCCTCTTTAGCTAGTGCAGCAAGGGAGAAATTACGCTTGCAATTTAAACAATTGGCTTCCAGAATTGAAAGACTTGAATAAGCAAGATATTAGACTTAAGTATGAGGAATGGACGACAAAGAGGAAGAACGTAGGTCTGAGGAGGAATTAGACTCCTGTCAGGTCTATAATGACAAACTTTTATCTTGCTTAGTGGATATTAGGAACCCTAGTGAGCCCTCTTCATCGGTTTCCCATTTGAATCACTCTCTTTAGTGTCCGCAAGAAGTTGCTTAAGTCTCCCATAGCTCCCCTGTAAATACACTAGTTCTGATGACGAGGACCTTGCTAGATTTTATGAAGAATTTGAAGACACTTTAAGTAAATTTGTTGGAATACCCTGAATATGATGAAACTCTTGTTATTAAAGCAGTAGATCTCAGGCAGGGCCTTAGTTTTAGTAAAGTCCTTAGAAGCAGATAAGCAGGGATATTCACATGCAAAGCAATTAATACTGAAAGCTCTAGCTTCGGATGACACACAGAAATTTAATGTTTTAAGGCAGTTATCCCATTTGAAACTTTCTTCCAACACTGATCCTTATGAATTTATCTCTAAGGTTAGGTTAATTATGGAAAGAATACGCAAATTGAAAAATGACTGTGGACTGTATAACTTCAGTTTTTTGTATATGGGAAGGATGAATGATTCCTTTAAGAAGCATTTGATTCAAATTACTAACAGCTCCAAGCCACGTTAAATGAATAAACTGTAGATAAGTTTTTTTGAAAGCTAGTGAGCGTTATTGTAGCCAGTCTAAGAAAACTAAAGAAGTCACTAAATCTTCCCCCAAAGCATCAAATGCTAGTGACCATGGAGCTACCAGCTTAGCTGTAGATGTAAAGTATGAAAGAAATAAGACCTTTAAGCCTTGTAGTATTTGTACTACAGTGGATGGTAAACCAGCTGATCACAAGTGTGCCAAATTTGACTCTGCAGAAGCCAAGATAGATAAAATAAGAAAATTGAAAGGATGCCTAAAATGTTCTAACCTAAATCATCACAGTAAATTTTGTAGGTATAGGTTCAATAATAAATGTAAGTATTGCTCAGAGTGGCATTTCAGCTTTCTGTGTATTCGGTCTGTGGATGACAAGCAAGTCCCAAATAAAGATGGAAATAACCCAGATAGCCAATCTTCTACAGATAAGGGTAAAGATAAAGCAAAATCAAAGCCTAAGGAAAATAAGGAGATATCTGGCTCAATGGTTAACATTGTGGAAGCTTTCCAGAGTGATTCTGACATGCAGACTGTTCTTCCCACTTTTACTTCTACCTTGGATAATGGTTTAAAGTTAAGATGTTTAAAAGACAGTGGCTGTCAGTGTAACTTCATTTTGAAACCGATATTGGGCAGACAGTTATAATTTACCCACATTAAGGGAAAATATTTCTCTAACAGTAAATGGCATTAACACTACTCAGAACTATACTACTAAGCTAATTGAAGTAAGTTTACAGATAGGGGATAGGCTTAGAAAAATTGAAGCACTGTGTATACCTTATATTAATGTTAAGTTAAAACTTCCTAAATTAGGTAAAGCAGTATGTGGTTTCAAAGAAAGAAGTTATTTGTTGGCAGATGAAAGCTTGTCAAATGATTCTTGTGATATCCAGAGTATTCAGTTAATTCTTGGCACTCGCTCAGCATACTGTCTTCCTCAGCAGGAACACTTGTTTGGATCAAACTTAGAATCTCTATATTCTGAAACTCCTGCTGGAGTATTGTTACATGGTAATGTGGCACAAATATTGAAAGATTTATCATTTTTACCTTATGTTGGAAGTTGCTTTCAAGGATTGGTTCAACTTTCAGATCACAACTTAGTTGGTAGCATTTTCGGGACTGGTAATACTTGCCTTGTTTCAGATTGTGCTTTTAAAGATACTGTGGATCCCGTTAACATTAATGTATTTGATGATAAGGGGGATATAATTGAATCTCAGCTTATCAAGGCAGCTAACCAAATTTTAGAAGAAAGTTGTCATAGATTTGTAAAGTCTGAACCTGATGATTCTGATTCTGGGAGTTCTGAAATAAATAAGAAGTTGGTTAAGTTTTCCCTTGAAAATATGAAGAGAGATAAAGAAGGTAGAATTGTTGTTCCTTTACTTTGGAATTCTCAGGTGTCTCATTTATTAGGTTCCAATCAGGGATTGGCAATTTCAATTTTAAAGTCTAACTTGAAAAAATTGCAAAATAACAGGGATAAGCTATTGATAATGGATAAAGTTTTTAAAGAACAAGAAAGTATGGGGATCATAGAGCGCATTAATAATCTTCCCGAATTTCTCAGAGAGCACCCTAACCATAGCTTTTTGCCTCATATGGGTATCTTTAAGATGGATCGCGAAACCACAAAGTGCAGGATAGTGTATTTGTCTAATCTTTGTCAGCAAGATTCTAGTAAACCTTCCATTAGTCACAATCAGGCTATATATTCAGGACCAAATCTAAACCAGAAACTTTTTCTCTGCTATATCATTTGAGATTTGGATAGAAGTTATTATGTTTTGATATATGTAAAGCGTTCAATAATCTTGCCTTAAATGACACAGATAGCAATAGGCTATTATGTCTATGGTTCAGAAATGTAGAGAAGGAAGACTTTGCAGTTGTGGGATACAGAAATATAAGATTAAGTTTCGGCTTAAGATGCAGCCCTGCATTACTGTTACTTGCTCTATATAAGATTTTAATTTTAGAAGTAGACGGTGATGATGGTAAACTTTTACAATTAAAGAGGATGATATATCAACTGTGTTACATGGATAACTGTGCAGTTGCTTATGATAGTTCTGAAGATCTTCTCTGGGCATATCAACAATTAGAAAGCATTTTTGAGCCTTACAAGTTTTACCTGCAGCAGTACATCAGTAATGATTCTGCATTGCAAGACCACATAGATAGTGAGCTTAGTACAGAAACCAATGAAAAGGTAAAACTACTTGGGTTGTCATGGGATAGGAAGCAAGACAGTTTATCTACTAAACCTATTAGTCTTAACATACAAGCTCGAACAAAACCGGAAGTATTGTAGTCTATTGCCTCCAAGTATGATCTCTTTAACTTTAATGGCCCTATTCTTAATCGTTCAAGGCTATTTTTGCATCAGTTACAGTGCGACAAAGATCTGGGCTGGGACAAGGAATTAGATGCTGATGTTAGGTGGCAATGGCGGAATATTGCCAAACAAGCAAATGCTGCTTCTGTTACAGAGATACCAAGAGTCTTTGGGAGTAGAGAAGATACTTACCGGCTATTGGCATTTTCAGACAGTAGTAAGCAGATGTTTGGTGTAGTCATTTACATACAAAATATTTCCGCAGGAAAGGTTAGTTTTGTCTTTGCAAAAAATAGGATAATAAACAAGCAAATGGAATCTAAAAGCATGCCATCTCTGGAACTGCAAGGAATAACTTTGGCCGAAGAAGAAATTGTATGTCTGTATGAAGAGTTATCAGGAATTTCTTGTATGATGCCAATCAAAATAAGCGAGTTGATAATCTACTTGGATAGCTTCGTTGCCCTTTCCTGGGTACATGGGTTTTCTGCCAAGCTTGATAAAATGCAGAAGTGCTCAGTATTTGTTCAAAATAGGTTACACACAATAAATGAACTGTGTATAAACAACCAATTCATTTTTTCTTTTGTGTCAGGTTGTGAAAATCCAGCCGATTGCATCACTCGCAGCTTATCTTTCAAGCAGCTTCAGAAAACTAACTACTTTTCAGGTCCCAAATTTCTGCTTAATGAGACAGAAGATCAGCTAAACAGGGAATCTATCTTGGATTTTGTAATACCTGCCCTTCCAGTAAAGCAAGATTCTTCTGTTGGTGTTGTCCAGTCTTATCATGGTACTATAACTACAAGGATTGATGAGCATACTGATGCTTTATCAAGATGTTCTAGCTACCATAAAGTTGTTTCTGTTTTGTCCGTAAGAGTACTTATCTTTGTTAATAACTCGAAAATGAAACTAAAACTAAAGGATCCTGTTAAGTTTGGATATATTAGCTGTTTTTGATATTAATCATAACTTCTTTGAGAGGCTACAAAGATGGTAATAAGAAGAGATCAGCAGAAGCACTTCCCTGAAATTTTTGAATATTTTGAATCCAGAAACCGGTTGCTCAAAGATATCCCCAAGTTAGTCGGACAGCTCAATGTTTATGTGGATCAGGAAGGCCTGTTAAGGGTACGTAGCAAAATGCAGAAACTGAAAGATGACAGAAGGATGCAATTTCCATTGCTAATTTCTAAGGATAGTTTACTAACTAAATATATTGTATTAGATTATCATGAACGTTTTTTACATGCTAGATGCTATAGGCTACTGGCTGAAATACGTAAGATATTTTGGATACCTAGATTTTTTTCAGTAGTTAAAAGGATAATCCACACATGTGTCATATGCCGTAGGTTCAATGACGAGGACAGTTAATCTTAATCAAAACTCTGTTATAGAGATTTCAAGATTAATCCCCCAGAGATTCCTTTCCGCTATATTTTTGTAGATTACATGGGACCCTTCTTTGTACGTTCCAGTGGGAAGAAAGTAAAAGCATGGATAATATGTTTCACATGTACATGGAGTAGAGCTATAAATCTGAAGGTGTGCATGGACTTGAGTGTTAAGGAGTATCTTAGAGCCTTCCAGCTTTATACGTTTGAGTTTTGGACTACCAAATTTGTGCATTTCCGATCAGGGATCTCAGTTAGTAGCAGAGGCAACGTAATTCTAGATTATTTAAAAGACCCAGAAGTTAAACTCTATCTAGAAGAGAATGCAATAAAGAACCTTCAGTTTGAACAGTTTTTCAAAGGGAACTCTGCTCTTGGTTCAATGGTTGAAAGTTGTGTGAAACTTACTAAGAGATGCTTATTTGGAGCCATAAGAAATAATGTTTTAGATATAAGGGATTTTGAGTTTTTAGTATGCCAGACTGTCCATTTATTGAATAGAAGGCCAATAGCTTTCAAAGAGGCATTAAGAGATACAGATATAAACAAAACTCTTCCTGATCCCATAACACCAGAGTGTCTAATTAGGGGTTATGACCTTGTTTCAGTTAACTTAATTCCTGAGCTGCAAAGACATCCAGATCTAGAATTGGATGAGGACTATTTAGTTTCTCCTTGTGATAAAGTTAAAGAAAACTACACAAAACTGCGTAAAGTCAGAAGTTATTTGATTAACATTTATCATGAAGAATTTTTGGCTAACTTGACAAATCAAGCTGTAAATGCGAAAGACCGATTCAAACCTGTAAAACATACACTTCTTCAAAAGAATGATGTGGTTCTAATTAAAAAACCATATAGTACGCCAAACCAATACCCAATGGGAATAGTCAGTGATGTAGTTCTCAATGAGCTTGGGGAAGTTACTGGAGTTACCCTACTGAAAGGCAGAACTGGGGAACTTACTAAGAGACATTCATCTAATCTAATATTTCTTTTCAGACCTGATGTTTCTTCAAATGAAGATAAAGACAGTCCTAATTATGACTCAAATGATTCTAATCTGGCCAGCAATCGCATTCAAGGAAAGCGCAGAAAGCGCAAAGCGGCAAAGATTAGTACTCTGAAGACCAGACAAATTTTACAGAAAAGTTTGTCTGTGTAGGCTTTTTTATTTATTGTTGGTGATGGTAATGTAAATAGTTTTGGCAAATATTTAAAAAAAAAGAAGAAATTTTCTGGTAATATAAATACTTTTGGTATGTTTAAAATTTCAATCCTGCTTTTATTTCATAACAGGATTGAATGGTTCGGGTGGAGTGTGTTAAATATATTGTTTTTATCTTTTCTTTCCAACTTCAGAATCCTTGTATTCTCGTTTTCTTTATCTTGTTTATTTCTAGTACAAAAAAAGTACTTTGCCTTTTTTCATAATCCTTGGTTTTTAAGTATTTTCTTTTTCATAATCCTTGGTTTCCAACCTCTCTTGGAAAATAAAAAGATCTCAAACGTAACTTTAAATAACGTTAATAATTATTTAATACTGTATATACTTTGTGTGCTGGCATTTGAGACCATTTCAAAGTATTTAGCTCTTCCTGAATTAGTTAACAAAGTTAACGAGTAAGGGTAAGAATTCTTACCAAGCAGTATATGCCTAACCCTCCAAGGAAGCAGTTCTCCTGACTAAAGGGAAAATGGATAAACTCGACCTTCGTTAGAAACTTGCCAACTGAAGTGTGATCATTACTAATGAACTCTTTTTACTTGAAGGACGTTTATTGCTGTGAAATAATGAAGTGCTAAGTACACCAGTTTTACCAAAGTGCAGTGGAGAGACGAGGGCATGATCTCCAGGGGTGTGTGTTTCGGAAGGAACCTTTTAATGGATTGTGTAGCAGCATGAAGAGAGGCCAAGACGAGGATTCCATTTCCCTACCATAGTCTTTGGCATCCACTACATACTGCTGGATTACTTCCGAGGCATTCAACTTCATGGATTTATATCGAGCAAGCAGGCGCTTGATAACTTTGAGGTAGGTCTCTGTAAATGTTGGCACACTTTACGAGATTTAAAGTTATTGAATGAATAAATTTAGCGTTGAGTCATTAATCCCGTAAAAAATAGAACTTGTAACCAGGAAGAATTTACTCTTGTTAATATTTTGCTATGCCATTTATCATATCTTTTGAGATCTTTTTATTGAATCTTATTTTGAACTTTCACTTGCATAGGCAATAATTTCACATGCAATTTTCTGATAGACGTATCATATCTTTTATAGGCTATGCGCAGTGGCATCATGGTAATGGTATTGCTCGATGCATCTTATAAACTTTTCACTGGTTATAAGCGATTCGGAGTGTGGAGGTTGGGTAACTAGTGCCAGAGTTACCTAGATATCGGGGCAGCAATCAAGTGTCATTAATATTAATCTATATTCTGCGTAATATTATGCTTTAAATTTCCTTAATGTTCTATAATAAATTCAATGTTCACTTTGATGTTTGTTTTCTCACCATTTTTTATAACCTTCATATAATTTTTTCCGAATACCCGGCAGAAGCCCAAGCATCCATGAAGTATAACTATGATGTAGGTACTCGTATAAGGAGCTTTAATGTTGGTGACCAAGTGCTGGTGTTGCTTCCTATACCTGGAAATCCTCTGAAAGCCCAATTTTCAGGTCCGTGGAATATACTTAAGAAAATAAATGATGTAAATTATCTAATTTGAACGCCGGATAAGAGACGGAAGTCCCGTATATGTCATATAAATATGATTAAACCTTATATTAGTACAGGTAATGATGTAATTGTTGAACCAGTGAGTGTCGTAGATGTAGAAGTAGAACCATTTTTGAGTGACAAATTGCCAGTAAATCCGAATGGGTTGAGTAGTAACTCTGATATTTTAAATAATCTAAACATTAAATTTCAGCACCTGGATGTTGGTAAGGCAAAATCTTTAATGAAATTAATTAATGACTACAAAGATCTTTTTCAGGACACTCCAAGTAGGACAAATATCCTACAACATGATGTCGATGTTGGGGAGGGTCAGCCTATTAAACAGTGCCCCTATAGGCTGAACCCCCTCAAAAGAGAGATAGTCAAGGAGGAAGTAAATTATATGCTTAACAATGATCTCATTGAGCCAAGCTGTAGTCCTTGGAGATCGCCTGTGGTCTTGGTTAAGAAAGAAGGCGGAGAGCACCGCCTCTGCTTTGACTATTGAAAGGTGAACGCTGCCACTAAAACCGACTCCTTCCCTTTGCCTCGGGTAGAAGACTGCATTGACAGAGTTGGGTCTGCCAGGTATATTAGTAAGTTCGATTTACTAAAAGGTTATTGGCAGGTAGGTCTTACACCCGAGGCTAAGAAAATTTCAGCTTTTGTTACGGGTGACGGT
Source organism: Macrobrachium nipponense (assembly GCF_015104395.2). Classification (NCBI taxonomy): domain Eukaryota; kingdom Metazoa; phylum Arthropoda; class Malacostraca; order Decapoda; family Palaemonidae; genus Macrobrachium; species Macrobrachium nipponense. The sequence goes on from NC_061100.1 coordinate 31,610,019, forward strand.
TTGTTTAAATGTAAAGTCATGATGTTTGGAATGAAGAAGCCAGCCACCACCTTTCAAAGGCTGATGAACTTTATAACTAGTCGTCTGGAGGGATGTGTTGTTTACATTGATGATCTAGTGGTATACAGTGATGACTGGGATACACACCTTAAACGAATTGAGGCTTTGTTTGAGGCACTGCGGAGGGCTGGACTAGTCATCAATTTAAGAAAGGGCGAATTTGCGTAGGCAAAAGTTATCTATCTTGGGCATGAAATTGGCTTAGGTAAAGTCGCTCCGAAACAAGCGAATGGCGAAGCGATTACAGCCTTCCCAGTACCTCAAAATAAGAGGGGTGTGAGACAGTTTTTAGGAATGGTAGGGTATTATCGCAAATTTATAAAGAATTTATCTGACCTCGCAACTCCCCTGACTGAATTATTAAAGAAAAATGTAAAATTTCTGTGGAGTAGCGAGTGTCAGAGGGCATTTGAAAGTTTAAAATCTACATTAATAACTTTTCCTTTGTTACGTTCACCTGGTTTTTCTCTCACTTTTTGTTTATCCACTGATGCAATTGACACAGGAATAGGTGCCGTCCTACTTCAAGAGGACTGCAATGGAACCATGCATCCCGTCGCTTTCTTTTCAAAGAAACTACTACCTGCTGAACGCCGATACTCTACTATTGAAAAGGAAGCCTTGTGTTTGGTCAGGGCCATCATTCATTTTGATGTTTATTTGTCAGCCTCTGCTGAGCCCATTAAGGTCTATACAGATCATAATCTGTTAATATTTTTGAATAAATATAAGGATAAGAATCAGCGTATTTTGCGCTGGAGTTTGCTTTTGCAGGAGTATCCTTTGTCTATACCACATATAGCTGGTAATACAAATACTGTACCCGATGTCCTTTCTAGGTCATTCGATGGAGTTTAGGAACAGGTGGCCATGTTTTATTGTTTTAGGACTCCGTATATTTTGTGCAAACTGTTTTTAAGTTAGAGTTTCGTTTTTGCGGCATAATTTAGTAACCGGTTTAATAATTAGTTGTAATCCGTTTGTAACACAAATAAGTTTGTTGAATGTTTTACCTTTTATGTAATTGATTCGTTAAATTTGGCTAGTTTTGAGAGGAATCATTTTAACTTTACATTAATTTTTACCTTTAATTAAAAAAGATAATGAATTATTTTTTTTCCTTTGAGGGGGAAGCTGTAATATCATCTTTAATTATTTCTTTGGTTTCTCTTAATGTAAGTTAAATTTGTTTTTAATTTTAAGTCTCGAGAAACTGTTTGTTGATTCTTTTCGCTCCCCTCAAGGGTTTTGTTTTTGTTGTTATATGGTTTTATTTATCCGCTCGTTTCCCTCTTTTCATGTTTCAACGAGTAGAGGATCGTCTTCAGTAATTGCCTCTTTCACCTGATGGTTTTACGCTGTCAACCTTACTTGATGTGGGAGAGGTTTTCATCATGGAAGGTTAATCGTTACGGATCCCCGAAGGGAGGTTCAGCATCACCTATTTATACCGCACTCTTCGTCACTTTTCTGCAACATTGCCTTCTGGCCACGGACAGGGCATTGAGACGATCGCATTCGCTTTTATAAAAACGCCAGGCTGCTGTTTGTTGTGAGGGTTTGTCCTGTGCCCTCTTGTGCGAGTTTGTCTGTGGCTTTCATTATTTTTGCCCCTGTATGACCAAGTCCCAGACCTTGCATCGACAACGACGAGTGCACTGCTATATCATCCGGGAATCGTCAGGAGGCCTTCTGAGGCCGGAGAAGGGTGAGCATCCCCTTTTGCCCTTATATACTTTCCCCTTTACGTGAGTGGACTCTTAAATGTTTTGAGTATTGCTCCCAAGCATCAAGTGGAGGCTCCCGCGAGAGCCTTGTAGACGGTTTTCTTTGACTGAAGCAGTTTCAGTGAGATTTCGATATATTTGATGAACAATTAATTATGTATTGATTGGATGAACTAAGGTGTATCCTAATTATT
>NC_061100.1:31624499-31636999 GCF_015104395.2 Macrobrachium nipponense
GCATATCATACAAGCAATAGTTCCAAATATTGACGATGACCGAAGTTATTGTCAACATTTTCAAAGATTAGTATTTTGAAACTGTAGAGAGAGAGAGAGAGAGAAGAGAGAGAGAGAGAGAGAGAGGAGAGAGAGAGAGAGAGAGAGAGAATTAGTTTATGATAGAATTCAAGAAAAAAAATTTTAGACAGAAAGAGTTTAGGACAGAACTTAAGAGAGAGAGAGAGAGAGAGAGAGAGAGAGAGAGAGAGAGAGAGAGAGAGAGAGAGAGAGAGAGACCTTACAGACCTTACAGACCTTACATCTTGTTCGGGTTGCCCCAGGTCCCTCAGTGTGAGGAACTCTAATGTCTACCAGAGAGTTGCTAGTACATCTTCCGGTATATTTTGCATCATTCCAATCATTGGATGGCTCTGGGATGCAGTTTAGATATTTGTCGAGCTTATTCTTAAACACATCTACGCTCACTCCTGTTATATACCTCAGATGAGCTGGCAACGCATTATCGATGCTGGTGCGTAGTGGATTAATGTCCTGTGTGCTTTCCTTATTTTTCCTGGTATAGTTTTGGGCACTATTAATCTACCTCTGCTTGCTCTTTCTGAATTTTTTAGCTTCATGATGTTTTCAGCTATTCCTTCTATCTGTTTCCATGCCTGAATTATCATGTAGCGTTCTCTTCTCCTTTCTAGACTATATAATTATAAGGATTGTAGTCTTTCCCAGTAGTCAAGGTCCTTAACTTATTCTATTCTAGCTGTAAAGGACCTTTGTACACTCTCTATTTGTGCAATATCCTTTTGATAGTGTGGGTACCATATCATATTGCAATATTCAAGTGGACTACGAACATATATTTTATAAAGCATAATCAAGTGTTCAGCTTTTCTTGTTTTGAAGTGCCGTAAAAACATTCCATTTTTGTTGCTTTTACATTTTTGCCAATAGAATTGCTATTTGATCGTTGCATAACATGTTCCTATTCATCATCACACCAAGGTCTTTAACTGCTTCCTTATTTGTGATTGTCTCATTATTAGGTCCCCTATATGCATATAGCTTTCCTTCTCTGTCTCCATAGTTTATTGATTCAAATTTATCATAGTTAAATACCATCCTATTTACCTCTGCCCAATCATATACTTTGTTAAGGTCTCTTTGTAGCGCGTTCCTATCTTCATCACAAGTAATTTCTCTACTTATTCTTGTCTCATCGGCAAAACTACTCACTACCGAGTCCTTAACATTACTGTCTATGTCTGCAATCATAATAACAAACAGTAATGCAGCTAACACCGTACCTTGTGGCACACCGGAAATTACCTTAGCTTCATCCAATTTCTCATCGTTTGCAATAACTATCTGTTTTCTGTTGTGTAAAAATTCTTTTAACCATCTTTCTACTTTATCCACTATATTATGTTTTCTAATTTTCTTCGCTAATATATTATGGTCTACCTTGTCAAAAGCTTTTGCAAAGTCTAGATAAACCACATCTGTTTCATTTCCGCTTTTCATATTTTTGTATATGTTCTCACGGTGGACTAACAGTTGGGTTTGTATACTTTTTCCGGGTACGAAACCATGTTGTCCTATATTAAACAGATAATTTTTTATTAAATGTTTCATAATATTTTTCTTCGTTACTCTTTCATAAACTTTCATAATATGTGATGTTAGATTCACAGGCCTATAATTACTTGCCTCTAGTCTTGATCCACTTTTGAATGTAGGGGTAAGATATGCTAATTTGTGCTCTTCATAAATCATGCCTGTATCTACACTTTGTCTTAATAATATTGCAAGTGGCTTTGCGATAGAATGAACTACTTTCTTTAACAAAATATCAGGAACTCCATCAGGCTCTGCTGCAGCTCCATTTTTAATTTCATTAATAGCCCTGTACAATATCAGCTTCATTAATATCTATGTCAGCTAAATATTCACTATTTTCGTCCCTTACTTCTATATCATTATATTCATTATCTATTCTAGAGGTGAATTCTCTCTTATATCCTTCTGCCAATATGTTGCAAATTTCCTTTTTTTCATTCGTTAATCTCCCTTCAATTCTTAGAGGCCCTATTTCTAATCTTCTTTTATTCATCTTTTTCGCGTATGAGTATAATAGTTTGGGGTTTTGCTTGGTATTTACTAGGGTTTTTTCTTCCAAGTCCCGTTTTCATTTTTTTTTTATTGTATAATCTTTTGTTCTGCATTTTCTATCATACTTTTTAGTTCTATAACTTGCCATGCATTTTTTTCTTTTGCAAGACCTTTTTTCCATTTTCTGATTTTCTTGAACAAGATCCTTCTGTCTCTTGGTATGCATGACTGATGTTTATTTTTCTTCTTCGGTATATATTTATCCACTATTTTCTATAATATCTTATATAATATCTCCGTATTTACCCTTATGTCATCACTTACGAAAATGTTATCCCAATCTTTGTTTAATTCTTCATTTATTTCTGACCATTTTATATTTTTACTGTAGAAGTTTGTATTTTCCATATCCTTCCCACTTTTTCATTTGTCTTGCTTTATCTGCTGTTTTCACTTGCTTTGGAATGGACTGTTAATTCTATGACATTATGGTCTGAAATACTTGCATTATAAACTATTATTTCTTTAACATAATTCATCTCATTCACAAATACTAGGTCTAAAGTATTTTCCTTTCTTGTTGGCAGGTGATTTATTTGTTGAATGTTGTATTCTAGTAACATATCTAATAGCTTTTCGAATTGCCTCTTATCTTCTGCACACTATTCGAAACTCCTTTTTTATCATGTATAGTATAAGTACAACCACAATCTCCTATTCATTCTTTCCAGTCTACGAAAGGAAAGTTGAAGTCTCCAGATAGGAGAATAGTCCAGTCCTTGTGATTTCTACATATATCATCCAATTTTTCTATTATTAAGTTAAACTCTTTAGTATTAGGAGGTCTATATATTACTATGTTCATTAATTTTTCAGATTCAAATTCTACCGCTATTAGTTCACATTCTGAGTTACTATACCTATATTTTTCCTTGTTTTTTTGTCTTTCCCATATATTGCGGTTCCCCTTGATTCCTATTTTTTCTATCTGATCTATAAGTTTGGAACCCTTTTATTTGATCATCATTCCCAGTCTCTTGGGAATACCAGGTTTCACTTATATTCAATATATCTATTTTCTTTTCAATTTGGGTTAGTTCTTCTAAGTACTCTATTTTTCCTTTTGAGTTACTCGTAACTAAACCCTGCGCATTCATCACTATGATGGTTTGCGTGTTTTCTCCTTCATTTGATATGGGTAATAATAAGGATTTTCCCATGTCTCTTTCCTGTTCTGGTATGTTGTTCTTTTTTTTTTCATTTCCTTCCAGAAATTATACATTAAAAAATCCAACTTTTGTTTTTTTCCATAATAGTTTGATCTTCCTTCATCATATTAATTCATTTTTTGTGTCTGAATCTGCAATTTTATCAGTATCTGTAATATCCTCTTGCATCATAAATACAGTTCTTATCTCTTAAGTTGTATCTTGGAGCTGAGGCTTTGAAATTTTTTGGTGACATCACTGCATATCGCGTTGATGGCTTGGTTTTTTCTTTTACCTGATATTCTTTATTCCTCTCTTTATTTGTTTCTTTCTTATTTTGGATATTATTACTTGATTGATTATTTATTTCATTTTGATTCATGGCTACAGGGTACATATATTTACATTTTTTGTCAAACTTACATCCTTTTCCTTCTTTTAGGTTTTTGTATATTTTTGGATGTAGATCTCTGCAATCATCCTCATAGCCGTCTAGGTATGCACATTTACCATATATTTCATAGTTGTGACATACCTTAGGATGTTTGTAGTAACATCTTTCTCCAAATCTGCAATTCCCTCTTTTCAAAAGGTTGCAGACTTTGTCTTTTTTGTCTATTTTTTCCTCTTTCCCGTCATTGTGTAGATCTGGGTAGAGCCTCTTCGGGATTTTCTTTTGTGTTGTCATATCGTAATTTATTTCTTCATATGTATGCTGCTTCATTGCCTCATATGTAGTATCAATGACTATCTCTGCATCCATACTTTTATCTTGTTCTTTGTTTTCCTTATTTTTTCTGTCATTTCAGTTTTGTTTTCTTCGCTTCCATTTTCCTCTTCTTCTTCTTCCTCTTCCTCTTCTTCTTCATCCTCAACTATTTGTACATTCAATCTTGATTTAATAACATTGTCTATCCATGATAGACATGCTGAGCAAAATATTCTGGTATCTTTTCTCATATCTTGCATTACCTTAGCACATTGTGGATGAGTCGGAATGTTGCATGCAGAACATTTTCCGATCAGGTTTTGTGGATTAACTATCCTATACCACACCTTACACAGTTTGCATGTTTTTGGCATTCTTTTTCCTAATGCATCAATTAGGATATTCACAATGTTCACCTTATTCATTTTCTTTGTCGGAATATGTTGGTTTATGTATATTTTCTTTACGAGTCTCTTGACCACTTGGATTTTATTTGGAACTTCTTCAATTATTTTCAAGATGTTTTCTGTTGATTTGTTCCAGTTTGAAGGATTATATACTTCTAATATATCTATGAATGCTTTTGTATCTTTTTGGTTAGGACTTTTGCTGATCTCATAGATGAGAAATGCCAGTTCCCTTCCTGCTACCTCATCGTATTGCGAATCTGCCAAACAAGCTAAATTTCGCCATTTTTTGCCACAGTTGGAGAGAGAGAGAGAAGGAAAATCTGCAAAGTACATTGGATCTCTTCCTTGAAACTGAACATTTAAGGTATTCTTTCAAAAAAAAAAAAAAAAAAAAAAAAAAAAAAAAAAAGGAAAAATAATTCGTGCCCAAGAATTAAATTGACAGCGAGCGCATGCACACACACACACACACACACACACTCACACGCACAAAACAAGAATAAAATTTACAAAGAAATGTCATGAAGTATCACACAAGAAAGCAAGTTTAATGTCAAGTCAGGCTCTCGTCTTTCGTCCCACGGAATTTATAAATAAACCAACTACATAAACGTGACAATTAGTCAGTTCATCAGACAGAAGCATATCGGCTGACTAAACTAACTTTTTTATATGCAGATCGTTAACCAGGCACCATTTGTCAGTCAGTTTCTGCTAAATCTGAAATTTGGGGGTTGCTTTATATAAAAGAGTAGGGCTCATGGAACAAAACAGTTCTTGTAGATCACAGACGAAACTAAATGCATCTAAAATTAACAAATAATTTATTAATTTTGGTCACATTATGAGCTGGGTCACACGATCCAGAAACTAAATGCACTTGAAATGAACAAATAATTTATTCATGTTGGCAAAATGTCTCAGACTTGTCGTAAACACTAAACACACGTCGGGAACTTATCTCGAACACATCATGGACAGGTTCCAATGCGGACAACGATAATCATCCAGCATTTGCCAAATCTCATTCTCCACTTATGGTCGTTAACTTGTTGTCAATGTGTCAATGAAATGCATGAGATAATCTTATGGTATTTATGATATATTTACAACATGTTTATGACATGTACGACATGTTCCCATGTGCATGACATGTGTATGACTTGTGTATGGCACGAGTAAAATATGTTAATGACATGTGTATAGCATGTTTAGGGTGTGTTTATGACATTTTACAGTATGTTTGCGATATTTGTGCGACATGTTTACGACATGTGTACGACATGTTTACAAAATCTTTACAACTTGTGTACGATATGTGTATGACATGTTTACAAAATGCTTACGACACATGTGCAACATGTTTTCATGTGAACATGTTTACGATATGTGCACGACATATTAACGACACGCTTTTTATGATGAGGTAAGAATCTCAGAATTTCTGTTTGATTAAAACTATCTTTTTGCTTCCTCTCTCAGAAACCCGTCCGGCTTAAACCTTACCACAAATTATTCTAATAGGACCTACAAGGGTCCAGCGATATCCTCTCGCGTGAAAGCCAAGACCAAGATGAGGAACTTTAATCAAGGCTATTCTAATTAAGGGTCCTCGGCGATCAGGAACGAGGTCTTTCGTTATTAAACCGCGTTCAACGCATCGACCGGTGACGAACAATTTCTGCTTGGGATTTTGGGTCGTATTATTTTGACTTCAAACTGCCTTGGAGTATACTCGCTAACTTCGGTTCGTTTCGCTTTGATGAGCTAAGTATGAAGGAATTCTCAGCCAGCATTTTCAGAATAATTGGAAGTGAATGAACCTCATTTCTTTTCTATTCGAAAAAAACATGGAAGAGAATTACTTTTAATGAGAAATTATTATGAACACTTTTACGAAATTGCCCCACAACTCTCTCTCTCTCTCTCTCTCTCTCTCTCTCTCTCTCTCTCTCTCTCTCTCTCTCTCTCTCTGAAGTATAAAACCACGAGCACTGTGCAAGTCTGTTTACATATACCAGCACCCTCCTCCTTTAAGAGATAAATATCAGTCAAGCTTCTTAAATTTCCCATGGATAAAACATGGATTGTTAGTTACTAATTTAAGATGAATAAACTGTCAAACAGCTGACTTAAATCAAGCCACCAAAAGATCAACAATTTTCATCTAAAAATTTTTTCAAGTTTTTGGTATTTTAAAGATACTGAGTAACAATACTGAATAAAATGCATTTTTGTATCGCTCGAATTTCTGTATTTTCTATTATCTTCTATAACTTCTTTCAAATGAACAGAATATTACTTGGAAGCCTGAATTCCTGGTCAATGGCCCCTTTAGGTTTGTTCCATACGAAATGAGTACCTATCCCTGATGGGGTAGGGTCCAGCTATGGGTTAAATAGCAAAACTCAGCAATGATGGAAAGAAATGAAGGGATAAACGACAACGACGTAAATGGAACCTCTGGCAACAGAGGAACTTCATCCGGCAACCAGGTATTCAACCCAATTGAAGGGGAAGACGATCAGGTACTTGGAGGTCGTCATCCAGCAACTGACCACCACAACGTCAGTAATCAACAGCCTGAGATTGCAGCTACAGAAGCAAAAAGGAAGAAATGAACAAGAGAAGAAAATAAGGAAATATGGAGATGCTACATCAGAAGCAACCCGATGGAGAGAGGATATAGAAGAAGATTGATCTACATCTGGAATGAGAGGAATAACACCCCCCAAACAGAGCAGAGGCTGGCAGACCAAGTAAGGAAGAAAAAGAACTGGCTCTCCCCAACAGAAAGAGAAGAACTAGAAAGGGAAATGTCACACGACAACGAATTACACGAAGACGAACTGAGAGACGATGCCACAGAAGACGACAGGATCAAACAACGACACACGAAGAAACACCAACGAAGTAACAGAGAGGACGGAATGGGTAGAAACGATTAGACAATGGATGGAGCCAGATACATAGAGGAAGAAAAAAAGATCCCTTCCATGAAAGCCTAAAACAACAACCAGAAAATTAGGGAAGAAAACAAGTGAGGTCAATGAAATAATGGGCATAATACACACCACCAGTATCACAGAAACAGATAACTTGGCATATGCAGGAGCAAGATTAGTAGCAGAACTGATGGGGATTCGAACACCAACACCACCAGCACAACCAAACCAACAGAAACCAAAACAGCAAACCTCCTTGGAAAAGCGCCTGGAAAAAGCAAATCATGGTGATGAGAGCTGACTTGAGTAAACTGAAAGAGATGACAGAAAAAGGCTAAGAAGCAAGAAAACAAGGGAGGAACTGAATGAGAAATACAAAGTACAAGAGAGGGAACTAAACAACACAATAGAAGATGTAAAACAGAGGCTTAATGCCAAAGCACATAAGATCCAATTGGTACATGAACAGGAATAAGGGAGAATACCAACAGAACAAACTTTTCATCCGGAACCAGAAGAGACATATACAGCCAACTAAGAGAAGACAAACCACCCAGAAAATTCCTGAAGCCAGCCGGAACCAAGTAAGAGACTCTGGGAAAACACATATGGAGCAATCCGCTATCACACAATAAACATGCAACATGGCTTCCAGGAAGTCAGGAAGAAGAAACAGGGAGAAATAAAACTAAGATTCACAGAGATCACGACAGACACAGTCAGACACCAACTAAAGAAAATGCCAAACTGGAAAGCCCCAGGTCCCGTTCCCGATGAAGTCCATGGATACTGGCTCAAAAACTTCAAGGCCCTACAACCACGAATAGCAGAAACAACTCCAGCATTGTATCTCAAATCACCATGCACCCATGGATGACCACAGCAAGAACATCCTTGAGTACAAAGACAACAAGAGTAAGGGAAATATAGCCCAGTAACTACAGGCCTATCACCCCTGCCTGCCACCAAAAAATATGGAAGTTACTAACAGGTATCATTATTGAAAGGCTATACAATTACCTAGAGTAGAAAACAACACCATCCCCACCACAAAAAGGTTGCAGAAGGAAGTGTAGGGGCACTAAAGACCAGCTCCTGATAGACAAAAATGGTAATGAAGAACAGTAGGAGAAGGAAAACAACCTAAGCATGGCAAGGATAGACTATAGAAGCCTTCGACATGATACCACACACATGGCTAATAGTATGCCTGAAAATATATGGGGCAGAGGAAAACACCATCAGCTTCCTCAAAAATACAATGGGCAAGCTCTGGAATAAGACTAGCAGAGGTTAATATCAGGAGAGGGATCTTCCAGGGAGACTCACTGTCTCCACTACTCTTCGTAGTAGCCATGATTCCCATGACAAAAGTATTACAGAAGATGGATGCCGGGTACCAACTCAAGAAAAGAGAAACAGAATCAAACCATCTGATGTTCATGGACGACATCAAGCTGTATGGGTAAGAGATCAATAAATAGATACCCTAATCCAGACTGTAAGGATTGTATCTGGGGACATCAGGATGGAGTTTGGAATAAAAGAATGCGCCTTAGTCAACATACAAAAAGGCGAAGTAACGAGAACTGAAGGGATAAAGCTACCAGATGGGAGCAACATCAAACACATAGATGAGACAGGATACAAATACCTGGGAATAATGGAAGGAGGGGATATAAACACCAGAGATGAAGGACACGATCAGGAAAGAATATATGCAGAGACTCAAGGCGATACTCAAGTCAAAAACTCAACGCTGGAAATTATGAAAAAATAAAAGCCATAAATACATGGCCTCCCCCCCCTGGTCCCCCCAGTGCCAGTAACAATCAGGATACAAGCGCAGGAACGCAGGAATAGTGGAATGGACGAAGGCAGAACTCTGCAGCATTGATCAGAAAACCAGGAAACATATGACAATACACAAAGCACTACAACCAAGAGCAAATACGGACAGACTATGCATAACACGAAAGGAAGGAGGGAGAGGACCACTAATTATAGAGGACTGCGTCAACATCGAGAACAGAGCACTGGGGCAATATCTGAAAACCAGTGAAGACGAGTGGCTAAAGAGTGCATGGGAAGAAGGACTAATAAAAGTAGACGAAGACGAAATATACAGAGACAGGAGAAAGACAGACAGAACAGAGGACTGGCACAACAAACCAATGCACGGACAATACATGAGACATACTAAAGAACTAGCAAGCATGAAAATGGCAATGGCTAAGATGGGAGAGCTAAAGAAGGAAACTGAAGGAATGATAACAGTGGAACAAGATCAGGCCCTAAGAACCAGATATGTTCAAAGAACGATAGATCGGAAAAATAACATCTCTACCCATATACTAGGCGAAGTACAATACAAAAAAAAATGAAAAACCATAAACCCACATAGCAAGCAAATGCCCGGCACTTGCACACAGAACCAGTAATAAACAAAAGTAGGCATGATTTCAGTAGCAAAAGCCCTCCACTGGAAGGCCTGTGCAAGAAACATCAGCTACCTTGCAGTAATAAGTGGTACGAGCACCAACCTGAGGGAGTGATAGAAAACGATCAGGCAAAGATCCTCTGGGACTATGGTATCAGAACGGATAGGGTGATACGTGCAAACAGACCAGACGTGACGTTGATTGATAAAGTCAAGAAGAAGAAAGTATCACTCATTGATGTCGCAATACCATGGGGACACCAGAGTGAAGAGAAAGAGAGGGAAAAAATGGATAAGTATCAAGATGTGAAAATAGAAATAAGAAGGATATGGGATATGAGAGTGGAAATCGTACCCATAATCATAGGAGCACTAGGCACGATCCCAAGATCCCTGAAAAGGAATCTAGAAAAAACTAGAGGCTGAAGTAGCTCCAGGAATCAGTGCAGATGAGGGGTGTGATCCCTAGAACGGTCGCACCATAGTAAAGAAGTGATGGTATGGAACTCCTAAGGAGGCAGGATGGAATGCACGAAACCCTACAACTATAAAATGTACCACCCCAGTCGAATTAGAGGGCTGTGATAGAGCAAAAAAAATAAAAAAATTAATTAATAATAATAATAAAATAATAAAATAATAAATAAGAATAATAATAATAATAATAATAATAATAATAACTAATCATAAATAGAAAGGGAAAAAAAAAACTGGAAAAACCAGAGGCTGGAACTGAAGTAGCTCCAGGACTCATGCAGAGAGTGTGATCCTAGAAACGGCGCACATAGTAAGAAGAGTGATGGACTCTTAAGGAGGCAGGATATCAACCCGGAAACCACACTATAAATACACTATAAACCCTACCACCCAGTCGAATTGGAGGACTGTGATAGAGCAAAAAAAAAAAAAAAAAAAAAAAAAAAAACAAAATAATATAATAATAATAATAACACCATAGCACATTTTCCAAAACATAAGGGTTACTGATAACAGCAATAATTATCGACATAATCCTAACTTTCGTATGAGAATTAACGATTATAAATATATATCAGGACTCTATTCCTCATTTCTGAGAGGAAGAGAGAGTGAGAGAGTCTAAACTATTTTCATACTGGGTGAGGAATTACATCATAAATGATTCTGGTGAATGTTCAAGATCTATAAAACAAGGAGGCACTCAATAGTGTCTATACTACTAATGCCTTTACTACTAATACCATTACTACTATCATTACTGCAAATATAGTAATAATAATAACAATAATTATTAATAATAATAACAACAATTATAAGCAAAGAAGGAAATGAGAAATCTTAGAATAAGACGTTTGACCTCCGAGTGGAGAAATTTTTATACACGAGAGAGAGAGAAGAGAGAGAGAGAGAGGGAGAGAGAGAGAGAGAGAGAGAAGAGAGAACTCCAATACTTTTCCGCAGTGTGAAAGAAAAACAATTGAGAGTGAGTTCAGCAACGTAAAACGGCCAGATAATGAGGAAATGTATCCAGCCAAACCATCAGGGAGGGGATGGACACTTCAGCTGATGGAGATGGATAGAGGAACCTTCTTTTCCCCTAAATGGGAGGTTCGTGAGGCTGAAAGAAGTCCCGAGATTCTCTGAGGGAGTTATTAGGAATTAGAGCTCGGGTTTTGTTTATACAATTTGTCTTCTGTTTCGCGGGATAAATAAGAGGTTACCGCCTGTATCTTGCGGTCAACCTTGGGAGGATCTCTCTCTCTCTCTCTCTCTCTCTCATCTCTCTCTCTCTTCTTCCACACGCATACACACATACACAGTGTTCTTGTTTCACGGGGATAAATGCGAAGTTACCGTCTTGTATCTTACTGTCGAACCTTGGGCTTATCTCTCTCTCTCTCTCTCTCTCTCTCTCTCTCTCTCTCTCTGACACACACAAACACCTGCCATAGCGTTTATGGCCATGGAAGTAATGAACTTAATCAGATTTACTTGGAAAACGATAAGTTCTTTGAATATAGTTACTTAGGAGCAAAGCGCATTTATGCTTATCTCGTCTGGTTCTGTACTGATTCCGTTATTCACGAAGGAAACAATGATATAACAACCGAAATCTGCATTGAAATAAAAAGGTAAAATAGGTGATAGATTGTCCCTCGATGACTCAACAAAATTCCCAAATGTTAATTATAACAATGAGTTGATTTAGAATAATCATACGGACAGCCTCCCAGAGGATGTGTGCGATTGGGAATCAGAAGTTGTATAAAAAAATGCAGTCCATTACTTCATGCACTGACACTATTCTTCTTGCATCTTAACTATTTTTTAAAAATCTAGTTATGTATTTATTAATTAATTTCTTATAAGTGGGGGATCTCTCCTTTCTGTATTTCACATTACTTCCTCTTAATTAATTCTTCTTAGGAAGCTTGTATTTCAAGTCAATGGACTCCTATGGTGTGCTTGTCTCATATGGGTTGATTTCATCATACTGGAATAATAATAATAATAATAATATTAATAATAATTAATAATAATAATAATAAATAATATAATAATAATAATAATAATAATAATAATAATAATAATAATAAAGGGCAAAGTAACAAGGACTGTAGGGATAAAGCTACCAGATGGGAGCAACATCAAACACATAGATGATACGGGATATAAAACATCAAGAGATGAAGGATACGATCA
>NC_061100.1:31641999-31651999 GCF_015104395.2 Macrobrachium nipponense
ACAGAAAACTAAAAAGACGAGTATTAGGCACAATTAAAATAAAATGATTTACAGAAGAAGAATAATTATTGTAGACGAGAAGAGACCTTTAAGATCTCAGGAAGTCATTCTCTTTTGAATGTAAAATCAAACTAAATCTTATCATGCTATTGACATCGTCATTCTGAATTTAATGACCTCCACGAGAACATCATTCAGTTTCGTTGGCAGATTGCAAAACTGGCAAATCAACAATAATACCATTTCGTATAAGTGCTAAAAATATTGATTGGATTCATCCAATCATTTGGTATCTCGTCATACGAATGCAAAACGCACGCACACACACACACACAGAGCAATTTGGGTCAACGAGCCAGGAGTATTATATCATTTGTGAGATGAAACATGAAATCTCTCATTCAACATATCACCCGACTGACGAAAGCTCAACTCAAATAATGGTATAAGTAGATTTCTTTTTTTTTTTAATCAATGCGAACGTTTTCGATGCATTTCTTATCAGAAAGCATATCCGGTTTCCATGGCTGGTGCTCAAAATTGAACTAAGGGTTCTCGATTCCCAGAGATCGTCTGACCAAATATTGACGGCGTTGAGACCAGCAGGTTCACAAATTGTTCAGTTTTGTGACTTTTTCACAGTTTCTGCCTCGATACTGCGCTACTGACTTTATCAAGGCATCCTGAATTATTTTTTAAATGTTGTATAGATAAAGTTCACTTGGCGAATCTCATGAATTTAGTGCTTTTGCTCATAAAATTGAATTTTATCCTTAGTTAGCTGGAATTTGTGCACGAATTTCCGTATTTGGGTCACATTATCACCGACGACCTAAAAGATACGGCAGACATTGAACAGAGGCGTCGTAAACTATGTGCAGCTGGCAACATGATTGCAAGGAGGTTTGCCTTCTGTCACCGAGACGTGAAACTGCTGCTATTCCGCTCGTACTGCTACAGTATCTATGGGTGTTCCCTCTGGACGAACTATACCCGAGAGACCATGAGACGCATCACTGTTGTGCACAATGACATTCTGAGACGCCTCACAAACACTCCCCGCTACCACTCCGCCACACAGATGTTGCATTGAAAAAAAAACCACCTGGACAATTTAAAAATCATTGTTAGGCGAACAATGTCCAGTCTGGTAACCCGAGTGAGAAACAGCAGCAACTCGCTCATACAAAGCATCCTAAGGAGTGAAGCAAGAAGAAGATCTAAATTGTGGGAAAGATGGGAAAATGAGGCCTTTGTCCCCTAAAGGACTTAATCTCTGTATTGGCAAGATGTCATCTGCAGTTTTTGTCATTATTACATTTATTGCTGATATTTTAATTTTTCATTATTACTGTGATTCCTATCAAGTTAAAGTTTTATTTATACATTTAATTTATGGTTATTAAGCCCTCTGGACCTGACTAAACTGTTAAACCAACCTAAGGTCTCTAGTTGAAATTTGAGTTATATAATAGTTGCACCAAACTGTTATTACTCGCAATGCATATTTTTTTTTTCTCACCAATATTATACTTGTTATTACCAGTAATGATGATTACTAGCTTTTATGCTACCTCAGCTATATTATGGATAAGTGCCGATTATTCATTTTCTTTTTCTATTTTATCATATCTCTTGTATCTAAATTGTGTATGTTACTGTCTGTATCTTGTATACTCAATGTATATGGCCCCGAGCTTGAAATACAAATTATTATTATTATTATTATTATTATGATTATTCATTATTTTATTATTTATTTATTATTATTATATTATTATTATTATTCGCGAAATTATATTTTAAAAAAAAAAAAATTAAAAAATAAAAAAAACTTTATCCCCAAATTCAGGGGTCGGTTGCCTGATGCGGCTTCTCCTCCACTGCCTTCTATCCAAGGCATCATCCTCCACCAAACCTCTTCTCTCCATATCTTCCTTCTTATAAAATGATGCCTGATTATTATTATTATTATTATTATTATTATTATTATTATTATTATTATTATTATTATTATTATTATTATACGATTTGACTTGAAATACAAGCTCCTAAAGATTATTATTATTTTATATTTTTTAAGTCTATCACAGTCCTCCAATTCGAGGACTCCTTCGGAGTCCATCACTTTTCTTACTATGTGCGCCGTTCCTAGGATCACACTCTTCTGCAAGAGTCCTGGAGCTACTTCAGCCTCTAGTTTTTCCAGATTCCTTTTCTTTTGGTGTGCTTCTGTAGCTCCAGTCTCTGGTTATTATTATTATTATTATTATTATTATTATTATTATTATTATTATTATTATTATTATTATTATTAAGAAGGAGAAGAAGAAGATGCATCCTATTCATATGGAACAAGCCTCCCAGGAATATGACGTTCATCTGAAAAAACTAACAGAAGGTAAAAGGAAATACAGAAAGATGAGATCAGTTATTAGAGAAAATAGATAACAAAATATAAATAAATAAAATTAATAAACCACGTATATAAACCAAAATAAAAAAGATATGAAAAACTATAAAAATAAAAAATTCCCCATTCATGAGAAATACTTCGTTCAAGAGGACTCGTGGCTTTAACGGCAGCATTTTCCCAGCTGGAACAAAGCCAAGTTGTCTCTTGCAATTGGCGGAATGCGTCGTCCTTTTCCATAATGGGTTCCGGAACTTTCACCACTCTCGATTTACGTAAGAGGATTGCCAGTTTGCAGTGAGTCTGTTTACCGTTTAAATATATACTTTGCTGTGAATAACTATTTTCACTATATTCGTTTTCACTTTGTTATCGTCATCATCATCATCATCATTATTATTATTATTATTATTATTATTATTCTAATTGATTTGCTAAAGCCAACTGCAGATATTTAACATATTGTAGAACTTATTGTTATTATTATTAATGATTGCTTAAGTTTACTACAGATATCAAACATAGTATAGAACTCGTTATTATATTATTATTATTATTATTATTATTATTATTATTATTATTAATTATTATTATTATTATTATTAATGATTTGCTAAAGCCACTGCAGATATTAACATAGTGTAGAACTTATTATTATTATTATTAATGATTTGCTTAAGTTACTACAGATATCAACATAGTATAGAACTCGTTATTATTATTATTATTATTATTATTATTATTATTATTATTATTATTATTATTATTATTATTATTATTATTATTATTATTATTATTTTGATTTCATATTCAGAGGAAGTTGTCTCTACATAACTTCCTTGGCATAATATGTCCATCATGAACGTAAGAAGTTAAATGGACACAAAGAATAATATACGAAAATGCCAATAGTTAAACTTGCGAATGCAGTGAGTTAGATTTTTGTTTAAACATTTTTTCTGATGCATCGGTACTCCTCACGTAAAATCTGTTTTGGGCAGGCGAGGTTATTTTTGGAACGACTCAAACGAAGACGCCAGTTTATGTCGACTGACTATTGAATTTTTGGGGTTCCAGGGTCCTTGGTGCAGCGCACTTGTCTCGTGACGTCATCGAAAGCTTATTTTCGGTCATTCTTTCTTCATTTTGACAGTTGGCTAGAAAAATTCATCATTCATCTCATTATATTATAGTGTTTTTTTTTCTTTTTTTTTTGCTGTCTGTCGCATTAAAATATATATTCTGTCTAGAAACTCGTCCATCTGAAAAAAGATAACCAACTGCTTGGCTGTATTTCTACGGTGAAATTAATTTTTATGACGTTTTGTATGTATGCAGTTTACTAACAAATTAGTTTTGGTGTTTCCGTGATATTTTGGTTTAGAAATATGTTTTCTCGTGATAGCAGAGGGAAAAACTGGCCAATGTTGCTGATAACAGAGGTCCCACGGTTAACCTGTTTATCTATTCGTGATATTACTTATACAATATATATTCTAATTGCCAATGACTTAGAGCTATATTTGTAAATCAGTTGCCATGAGATAAGATTTGAAGCCTTGCCCATATCGTAAGGATATTAAGGGCTTTGGTAGATATATAAACATACATACATACATGCACACACTTTATATATAAATATATATATATATATATATTATACTATATAATATATTATATAGTATATATATTATATTATATTTTATATATATATATATAATATAATTATATATATATATGATATATATATATATGTATATATATATATGTATATATTAAATATATTATATACATATATAATAATATACTAATTATATTAGATATATATATATATATGTATATATATATATATCATATATATATATATATATATATATATATATGTATATAAATATATATATATATATGGATATATATATATAATATATATATATATATATATATATATATATATAAATAATATATGAAATCAATAGAAGGATCACACAGTAATATCCTTGTTTATCCAGATGTAAATATTTCCATAATATATTTCATCTGGATAAACAAGGATATTACTATATTACTGTGGATCCTTCTATATATATATATATATCTATATATATATATATATATAATATATATATATATATATATATATAAAGTATATATATATATATATAATATATATATATGTGTGTGTGTGTGTGTGTGTGTGTGTGTGTGTGGGGTGTGTGTGTATATATATAATATATATAGTATATATATATATATATATATATATATATATATATATATATATATGTATATATATATATATATATATATATATATATATATATATATATTATATATATATATATATATGAGAGTGACTGGCTCTATGTAAAGATGCAGTCCAGTGCTGTGTGTGTTACATATTCGTAGCAACAATTCACAGTAACTTTCTAGAGACAATGAAATCAGGACTACCACAAATTTAATTGCTTATAAAGAAGTGTGTACTACTCATACCAAAATTACGAGTAACAATTTGCGTACACCTCGTAAATTGAGATACGTCATGTGCACAGGTGATGTTCCCCTTAAACTGAAATGGCTAATGTAGCGTAAACTGTTTAGTCTAGCCCCATTAAACCTAATTTAGTATTCTATCTATCTCACGGTTGCGAGAGCTTTTAATCAAGTTTCCTTGCTACATCGTAAAATACCGGTATACCATTATTCGCTACCTAACTTTGCCATGGAACTACAATGAGGAGGATTTGATTCCTTCACTACTCGTAGTCAAATGGGTGGAAAAGCTAATGAGATTATCTTTTAGATTATTATTATTATTTTTTTGGTGTATCACAGTCCTCCAATTCGACTGGGTGGTATTCATAATATGGGGTTCTGGGTTGCATAATTATCATTATTATTATTTTTTTGTTTATATATATATATATATATATATATATATATATATATATATATATATTCTATATAAAAATAAAATATATATATTTATATATATATATATATATATATATACATTTTTTTTTTTTTGCTCTATCACAGTCCTCCAATTCGACTGGGTGGTATTTCTAGCGTGGGGTTCCGGGTTGCATCCTGACTCCTTAAGAGTCCATCACTTTTCTTACTATGTGCGCTGTTTCCAGGAACACACTCTTCTGCATGAGTCCTGGAGCTACTTCAGCCTCTGGTTTTTCCAGATTCCTTTTCAAGGATCGTGAAATCGTGCCTAGTGTTCCTATGATTATGGAGGCAATTTCCACTGGCAAATCCCACTATCCTTATTATTATTATTATTATTATTATTATTATTATTATTATTATTATTATTATTATTAGTATCGGGAACATAAACCCTTTTCATATGGAATAAACCCACAGGGGCCATTGACTTGAAAGTCAAGCTTCCAAAGAATATTATGGTGTTCATTCGAAAGAAGTATAAAAAGGTCATGGAAAATACAGAAAGATGGGATCAGTTGTGAGAAAGAGATTAACTAACAAATAAATAGATAAACTGATAAAATGTAAGTAAAATATTAAAATAAGAGTTGAACTGTATTAGGGTAGCGATGCATTTCATCTTCATATGAACTTCCGAAGTTCCAATAGCACGACATCCTCTGGGAGGCTGTTCCACAGTCCAACGGTGGGAGGAATAAAGTACCTCTGGAACGTGGAAGTTCAACAGCGAGGCGCATTTACTGCATGTTGGTGTTGCTGTTCACCGAATCTGGCTGCTCTCAGCAGTACAATGGGATCATGGATCAACTGTGAATGCGGAAGATCTCTTTTCAAATACAACGTATGAAAGAGTGACAAACGAGAGACCATCCGTTGATGGTTGAAATATCGAAAAAGGTGTAGATGGTGTGGACACATGTAACTGAGGAGAAGGGAAGATATTGAAGCGCAGGGTAGAAAAAGACCAGGAAGAAGACCAAGAACGAGATGGATAGATTGTTGTGAGAGAAGATTCGAGAGAGAAGAGACTTGACGAAGCAGAACTGCACCACAGAGGTAGATGGAAATGGGACAGAACTGATAAGAAGAATCTATGTTACAAAGGAATACGGAGAACATATTTGAATGAGCAATGCTCAGGAATGTAGGAAACTGTATTAGGATTTATTTATATTGTCAGAGTCACAGCGCATTTTGTTATCTAAATAGAAACTATTAAATATTTATGACTAAAGGGGAGAACTTCGTATCAGATGCTATAATGAGAAATTCCCCCGAACTTAAACTTCAGTTTTGATCTTAACTAACTTAAAACCTTCGTATGAAATATAATGAAATCAAGATTTGAGAATGAAAATAAAATACCTTCTTAGTTTTTTACACATGGAGATGTATAAAACGAAATATAGCAAAAATCTTCAAATCTTGATAAATCGAATAATATTTTGTGATAAGCGAAAACAATTATTCGAACTAACTCTTCAGACGTTTTATGAATTTTGAAGTGACAAGAAGCTGGTGGAACTTGTGCGTTATTCAGTATTGATGACTTTTGAGACCTTCAGATTCAACTTATGATTTATGAGAGCAAACTGATTTTAAATTCTTGAAGGTGGTGATGGGTACGAGAGTTTTTCACAAGCGCACAAACACGTACAAACACACATTTATATATGTGTGTATATACTATCTATCCTTCTAATAACATACATACATACATACTCACATACATAAATACACACAAACACACACACACACACACACACACACACACACACACACACACATATATATAATATATATATATATATATATATATATATATATATATATATATATATATATATATATATATATATATATATATATATATATATATATATATATATTATATATATATATATATATATATATATATATATATATATGTGTGTGTGTGTGTGTGTGTGTGTGTGTGTATGTATGTATATGTTTGAATGTATGTATGTATGTATGTATGTATATGCATGCATTTATGTATGTATATACAATACATAAATTCATATGATTGACAGGGTAATTCACTTATTTCATATACAAGTCCTGTTAATTTTTGTAAACCATTTCCTTCTTATACAGAATCAAACCGAGGTATTATCTGTCAATAGTGGCTTTTGTCCTATTTCTACTTTGGTGTCTCTTTGCTACTGTGGGACTACAAGATTTAAGCTAAGATGTAATAGTCATTATTATATAGCTTGCTTTCTCGAGAATAATTTATACCTAGGGCACTTCTCAGCCGAAGACTTGCTCGGATCTCAAAAGGTAGAATCCATTTTTCATTTTGCTCGCTTTTATACTATGAAACTCGTTCTTCAGTGGTTCCAAAATGCATCAATATTATCACCATCTCTCTCTCTCTCTCTCTCTCTCTCTCTCTCTCTCTCTCTCTCTCTCTCTCTCTCCTCTTTAACGCGAATAAGTGAAGAGTAACTACCAAAAAGGTTATAACAATTTACCCACTTCTCTTAAATATCGTAAAATGAAGCTTTTGATGCTATTTGTTATTTGTTGCCATTTGATCAACACTGTGTGTGTGAGAGAGAGAGAGAGAGAGAGAGAGAGAGAGAGAGAGAGAGAGAGAGAGAGTGGGGGGGAGTAGATTCTCTCTTGAAATCGACATTTACTTAGAAATACCAGAAAGTCGAAAAATGCCTTATTATTAAAAAAGGAAATAAATAAATAAAAATTAAGTAAATATAATTCAGCTTCCTGTGCCGGTTTGTAAATCGACATTTACTCAGAAATAAAGGAGGAAATTCACTACCGTTTGTTTGAACAACAGGGCTGCAGAATGAGACTCCAATCCCAGTCAATCAGGATATACACGACCAGAGGTGATAGTATGAATTGGTGGAATTACCACTACATGTTTTATTCTTTAGCTCTCACTGAGTAATTTTCCAGCATTGAAAAGGGTTATTTAGATATGTAAAGGAAATAGGAATTCTCTCTCTCTCTTCTCTCTCTCTCTCTCTCTCTCTCTCTCTCTCTCTCTCTCTCAATGTTTATTTAAGATAGTAAATATCAAGGACTTTTAGTCTGTTAACCTGTTAAAAACCACAGAGAGAGAGAGAGAGAGAGAGAGAGAGAGAGAGGAGACCTACCAAGAGTTCATGTTCGTCAAACTGTTGAATATTAGGAAGAGAGAGAGAGAGAGACCTTCCAAGGAGTTCATGTTCGCCAAATTGTTGAACATTAACGAGAGAGAGAGAGAGAGGAGAGAGAGAGAGAGAGAGAGAGAGAGAGACCTATATGAGCGTGCTCTTTGATTGATTCAGAGTGGAGACGAGCAATAATGGACGGGAGCTTTGTCCTACAACGTCAGTTAATAACACACAACCTCGTTTCAGGTCGGAAATTTAGTTTTGGAGACCAAACCTAACTGCTTGGAAGGTGTTCTTCCCAAGGGGAGCGTCTGGAAGCTTGTTGGTGTAAGTGATGTGGTCTGATAATATAGTTCCATAATTGGGGAAATGTCGAATTTAGAAATCAGGGGGAGGTCGAATTTCGTATATACAACTGCATGTTGTATTTCGTCTCGTCAAACTGTCGGGTATTAATTTAGGATCTGGGAGCAACATCTCTGTCAATAATCATTTTAGGATATAATTGAATAATCTGTTCGACGGACTCCACAATGATGAAAAATGTTGAGAGTTCGTGGACAAAGCTTTCGCGAAAGCTTCATAAAGTGTTTTTAAATTATACACGAACTCTCAACATTTTTTCTGTTATTGTGGATCCCTTGGAACAATATGTTTTCAATGCAGATCTTATATTTGCTTTTTTTACCCAAAGCTACAAAAATATTGAAAATAATAAAACTAGACTTATTACCAAAATTATCTTGCAAAAATGATTCATGTCCTTTCAAAAACAACAGAAGTTGTTAAAAGCTGCATACATGAAGGGAAACTCATAGATATCCATATGTAGTAGAAAACAATATATAACCACAAAACTCGCTCATTCATCTCGGCTTTGTAATGCAATACAGGCAGCACCTTTTCTCCAGGAGTTAGAAATTTGATTACGATCCCCACTGTCAATTATTTACTGAGTTATGGGTATGTTGCACTCACCATAGTAATGATAAACACGTAAATATACATGTAATATATATATATATATATATATATATATATATATATATATATATATATATATATATATATATATATATATATATATATATATATATATATATATATATATATATATATATATATATATATATATATATATATATATATATATAATATATATATATAATATATATATATATATATATATATATATATATATATCTATATATATAGATATATATATATATATATATATATATATATATATATATATATATATATATATATATATATTATATATATAATTATATATATATGTATATATATATTAATATAATATATTATAATAATATATCTATATTTTTATATATTATCAATATATTATAGATATTTATAATATATATTAATTATATTAATTATATATATTATATATAATAATATATATGTTATACTAATATTTAATATTATTATATATATTAATATAATATTATAATATTATTAA
>NC_061100.1:31656999-31664499 GCF_015104395.2 Macrobrachium nipponense
TGCCGCTGTTGATGCATTCCTTCAGTTTCCTTCTTGAGCTCTCCCCTCTGTAGCCATTGCCAATTGTCATCGCTGGCTAGTTCTTTAGTCTGTCTCATGTATTGTCCGTGCACTGGTTTGTTGTGCCAGTCCTCTGTTCTTTCTGTCTTTCTCCTGTCTCTGTATATTTCTGGGTCTTCGTCTACTTTTATTAGTCCTTCTTCCCATGCACTCTTTAGCCACTGTCTTCACTGGTTTTCAGATAGTGCCCCAGTGCTCTGTTTTCGATGTTGACGCAGTCCTCTATACTTAGTAGTCCTCTCCCTCCTTCCTTTCGTGTTATGTATAGTCTGTCCGTATTTGCTCTTGGTGTAGTGCTTTGTGTATTGTCATTTGTTTCCTGGTTTTCTGATCAATGCTGCGGAGTTCTGCCTTCGTCCATTCCAACTATTCCTGCGCTGTATCTGATTACTGGCACTGCCCATGTGTTTATGGCTTTTATCATATTTCCGGCGTTGAGTTTTGACTTGAGTATCGCCTTGAGTCTCTGCATATATTCTTTCCTGATCGTGTCCTTCATCTCTTGGTGTTTTATATCTCCTCCTTCCATTATTCCCAGGTATTTGTATCCTGTCTCATCTATGTGTTTGATGTTGCTCCCATCTGGTAGCTTTATCCCTTCAGTTCTCGTTACTTTTGCCTTTTTGTATGTTGACTAAGGCGCATTTTTCTATTCCAAACTCCATCCTGATGTCCCCAGATACAATCCTTACAGTCTGGATTAGGGTATCTATTTCCTTGATGCTCTTACCATACAGCTTGATGTCGTCCATGAACATCAGATGGTTGATTTTGTTGCCTCTTTTCTTGAGTTGGTACCCGGCATCCATCTTCTGTAGTACTTTTGTCATGGGAATCATGGCTACTACGAAGAGTAGTGGGGACAGTGAGTCGCCCTGGAAGATCCCTCTCCTGATATTAAACCTCTGCTAGTCTTATTCCAGAGGCTTGTAAGTATTGTATTCCAGTTGTGCATTGTATTTTTGAGGAAGCTGATGGTATTTTCCTCTGCCCCATATTTTTATTTTCAGGCATTCTATTAGTCCATGTGTGTGGTATCATGTCGAAGGCTTTCTTATAGTCTATCCATGCCATGCTTAGGTTGGTTTTCCTTCTCCTACTGTTCTTCATTACCATTTTGTCTATCAGGAGCTGGTCTTTTGTGCCCCTACACTTCCTTCTGCAGCCTTTCTGTTGGTGGGGGATGGTTTTTGTCTCCTCTAGGTAGTTGTATAGCCTTTCACTGATGATACCTGTTAGTAACTTCCACATTATTGGTAGGCAGGTGATAGGCCTGTAGTTACTGGCTATATTTCCCTTACTCTTGTTCTTTTTGTACTAAGGATGTTCTTCCTGTGGTCATCCATTTGGGTGCTTGGTGATTTGAGATACAATGCTGGAGTTGTTGTGCTATTCGTGGGTGTAGGGCCTTGAAGTTTTTGAGCCAGTATCCATGGACTTCATCGGGACCTGGGGCTTTCCAGTTTGGCATTTTCTTTAGTTGGTGTCTGACTGTGTCTGTCGTGATGTCTGTGAATCTTTGTTTTATTCTCCCTGTTTCTTCTTCCTTGACTTCCTGGAGCCATGTTGCATGTTTGTTGTGTGATACCGGATTGCTCCATATGTTTTCCCAGAGTCTCTTACTTTGATTCGGCTTCAGGAATTTCTGGGTGGTTGTCTTCCCCTCTTAGTTGGCTGTATAGTCTTTTCTGGTTGGTTCCGAATAGTTTGTTCTGTTGGTATCCCTTATTCCTGTTCATGTACCGTTGGATCTTGTGTGCTTTGGCCTTAAGCCTCTGTTTTACATCTTCTATTGTGTTGTTTAGTCCCCTCTCTTGTACTTTGTATTTCTCGTTGAGTTCCTCCCTTGTTTTCTTGCTTCTTAGCCTTTCTTCTGCCATCTCTTCAGTTTACTCAAGTCAGATCTCATCACCATGATTGCTTTTCCAGGCGCCTTTTTCCAAGGAGGTTGCTGTTTTGGTTTCTGTTGGGTTGGTTGTGACGGTGGTGTTGGTGTTCGAATCCCCATCAGTTCTGCTACTAATTTTGCTCCTGCATATGTCAAGTTATTTGTTTCTGTGATACTGGTGGTGTTGTATTAGGCCCATTCTTTTCATTGAACCTCACTTGTTTTCTCCCTTAATTTCTTGGTGTTGTAGGCTTTCATGGAGGGGATCTTTGTTCTCTGTATCTGGCTCCATCCAGTGTCTAATCTTTTCTACCCCATTCCGTCCTCTCTGTTACTTCGTCGGTGTTTCTTCGTGTGTCGTTGTTTGATACTTCATCCTCCCTGTCGTCTTCTGTGGCATCGTCTCTCAGTTCGTCTTCGTGTAATTCGTTGTCGTGTGACATTTCCCTTTCCAGTTCTTCTCTTTCTGTTGGGGAGAGCCAGTTCTTTTTCTTTATGTTCCCTTAACTTGGTCTGCAGCCTCTGCCTATGTTTGGGGGGTGTTAATTCCTCTCATTCCAGAATGTTGAGAATCTTCTTCCTATATCTCTCTCCGTCGGTTGCTTCTGATGAGCATCTCCATATTTCCTTATTTCTTCTCTTGTCCATTTCTTTCCTTTTTTGTTTTTGGCCCTCTGTTAGCTCCCAATCTCAGGCTGTTGATTACTGTCGTTGTGGTGATCAGTTGCTGGATGACGACCTCCAAGTACCTGACCGTCTTCCCCTACAATTGGGTTGAATACCTGGTTGCCGGACGAGGCTCCTCTGTTGCCAGAGGTTCCATTTACGTCGTTGTCGTTTATTCCTTCATTTCTTTCCATCATTGTAGTTTTTGTTTTTTTGCTATTTAACCCATAGCTGGGACCCTACCCCATCAGGGATAGGTACTCATTTACAGCTGAGTAGACTGAGGAAATTATGGTAAAGATCCTTTCCCAAGGAATCAACGCCGAGGAGAGCGGTCACCCATCCAACGACTGACCAGCCCCAATGTTGCTTAACTTGACTTAAGTCTATTGACGACCTAACCCACTCCTCACGGCGCCACATATAATAATAATAATAATAATAATAATATTATAATAATTATTAATTAATATTATTATTATTATTATTATTATTATTATTATTATTATTATTATTATTATTATTATTATTATTATTATTATTATATGCATTGCATTAGAAGTCTTAAATAATGAAGATCAAGCAAAGTATTGCTAACGATTTTAGTTTCAAATGAATTCCATTCCTATGAATATGGAATTACCCCCAGAGCGTTTTTGCTCTGGACATTAGAATTCAATATTAAATCGTGTCAGGTCTGTTTGCCTTTCTAATTCCTAACGAGTTATTTCAGATATATAAATCAAACAATTATTGAAATGGAAAAAGATGCATTTATTTAAACGCTTTCAAATACGCATATCATCATCTTTGTCACTTTAGTCTTAATTTATTAATTACATTTCAAATCTATGTCCGCGTGATATCTTAAGCAAATGCTAAATATTTTTTGTCTTATTTTTATTATTTATATTGGCATCGTGGAATGATGAATTTCCATCTTCATTTGACAGTCATTTTAAGAGATGTTGACTGTTGTGTTATTTAGGCACTGAGAAAAGCATATCGTGTAATCACTTAGCGATTTTCTTCATTGATAAGAATTTTCAAAAAGAAAACTGACGTGCTATGTCATAAATCCCATATAATGTGTCTTTGTTATATCGCAAATTAATATGACAAGTAACTACGCAAAGCTTTAAAAGATATGACAAGAATACGTCTAATGTTATTTTGAAAGAATAAAGATATTAAGTCAGTTAAGATATTTCTGTAAAACGAGATGAAATAAAAAGAAACATTGATATACTGAAATCGACCAGTGAATTCTTCATAATTTTGTTTCTTATATTGTCAAACTTCAGTACTGGGGACAGAAGTTACTGTCAAAAGCAACAAATCAATAATATAATAAGTTGTAGAATTATTCAACCAATCAGCCTTATTTTTCCCGTTACCGAAAGTCTAGACAAAAATAAATGTTTGCCAACTGTGACTTTTGCCAAATATTGCTCCTTGTCTTGTCAAGCTTCAATACTGGGGACAAAAGTGGCTGTCCATGAAAATAGATCAATGATAAGTTGTCGAATTATTCACCCAATCTGCTATAGGTTGCCCCTCCCCGAAAAAAAAATAAATAAAAAATTTTTTGGCAACTGATAAATCGTAACAATTGTACATATTTCACTACTAGTTTTACAGCTCCTTCAGTCTTATCTCTAGATTGAATTACATGAATAGAGCAACCCTTGAAGAGCATTCAAATGCATACGTTACATGCTTTTGTTTTTACTTTTGTCCTTGCAATAATATAAAGCACAAAAATCTTGTCTGCTACAAGACGCTAGGCGGCTCATCGTTTGCATAATTCAAATTCAGCTCTATTGTCGCGAATAAAAAATTTACAGTCTTCACAAAATGTATATTCATAAAGGGATGAGCATTGTTTATATGTATTTCGCAGGCTCTGAATTTTACATTAAATTTTTTATAAGAAAACCAGGATGGTGCAGTTATTATTATTATTATTATTATTATTATTATTATTATTATTATTATTATTATTATTATTATTATTATTATTATTCAGAAGATAATTCCCTTTCCATAAGGAACAAGCATACAGGTGCCATTGACTAGATATTAAAGCCTCCAAAGAAGAGAGAGAGAGAGAGAGAGAGAGAGAGAGAGAGAGAGAGAGAGAGAGAGAGAGAGAGATTTCACTGGATTTCACTGATAAGAAACACAACCAAACTTCATCCTGCCTCTCTCATGAAGTCCCAAGAGAATTATTCACAAACTCAGAATTGCTTTGATGCCTTCCCCAGGCTTTATCTCACCAAGAAAGCGACTGTCTCAGTCGTTTTTCTCATTCTCAAGCAGAAATACAACTTCTGCTGCCTTTCTACGATCCAAGAAAGCATCATATCAGCATTTTCATTAAATATATTGCCATTGCCATGCATCCTTCTTACAGATGTCTTCCTTCTGATGATTATGTTTGAATAATCTAGAAGACCCGCTCTGCAGAAAGTCAAGTATGCTCTGTTCCTTTATAATACATAGAAGATCTCTGTGAAAGCGGGCAAATAGTCAGATATCTAGATCTATTCATGCAGATGTCTTCTTCCAGGTCAGTCTGCTGTAATAATTTAGAAGACTGGCTCTGCAGAAAGTCAAGTATGCTCTGTCCCTTAATGAAGACTTCAAATACAATATCTCTGTCAAAGCGGGCAAATAGTCGGATATCAAGATCTATTCCTGCAGATATCTTCCTTCTGGTCATTCTGTTTGAATAATCTAGAAGACCGGCTCTGCAGAAAATCAAGCATACTATATCCCTTGATGAAGACTTCTATTAGAAGATATCAGTCAAAGTAGGCATTTTTATCACAACTGTGTCATTATTTTTTACTGGAGAAATTTTGGACTTACTATTATGACTCTTCAAATAACATTCTGAAATTAGCTGTTTTATGGTCAAATGATTTCCGTGAGATATCGAGGCCATGTAATAAAATCTACCTCTTTCCAGAGAAAGGTAAAATTTACCTTTAACAGACGAATTGATTCAGTGCAGTCTGCATGAAAAAGCCAATATTTTCACATTGCTTTTCTTCAACTAAAGCCAATTTACTAGACTCAAATTAGTTTTAGTGTAACTCTGAAGTTATCCCTGCCAGGAGAGGAGGAAATACCTATTGTGTCCTTATGAGTGTCGGTTTTATTGCTGTTACAGATTGTTGAAACGAAATACATTTATCACTTAAAAACCTGCCTAAAGGAAACAAGTTCTACTTCACCTTTAGACCTTTAGATACACTACATCTACAGGTCCCCTCAAATACTACTTACATTGCAATAGCTCTAATCTTGGATGTTAATAACTGCAGCTTATTAACCATTAATATTTCCAGTATTTGTACATTCAATGAAAGCAAAAAATGAGACAAACTACTCTGTTTAACTGATTATGCAGGTAAGATTTCGTATCCAATACCCCAATTTTAAAATCTCTTGGTGTTTACCAGAGATTTTTATGAAAATATGTTGTTAGATATAACTAATGTATCCCATACATATTTATGAGATAATCCGAGTGTTCTAATCACTTATAGATTCATCTGTTATTAGTTTGTACTTATCACCTTATTACTTGTATTAAATTGATTTTTTTGTGTGGAATTCTTTTAAGAATTTGGGTTTTGATTTTATTTTTAACTTTTTATTCGCTCACTTTATACTTAGGAAATTATTTTGTAGATTGGTTATTAGTGATTTAAAAATCTCAAATTTTAAAGTTGTTCCTAACATTCAAAACAGTAGTCAAATAAAAGGAAAAAAATATAGTTAAAAGAAATAAATCTTAAAGTTTATCCTTCCTAGTTTAAAAATCTAAAATGGTAACGTTAGTCTAAGCATTTAATTCTATAGCTAGAGAAAAGAAAAAAATATAATAAAAATAGAAAATGGTGCACTTAATTTTGTTCTTAAAATTTACCTTTACAAATATATTAAGAAAAATCTAATATGGTACTATTTTCATAAGTATATCCTTTCTAGTATCAAAATCTAAAATGTGTAAAGTTGGTTAAACATTTGAAACCTTGTCCCCACCCACCCCCAAAAAGAAAAGAAGTTTTGTATTTATTTCTGGTCCTTATAAATGTACTTTACATAGTTATGTTACAAAATACACCCCCATTATAATAAAGTTGGTCGAAGCATTTGAAGGTAATGCCAAATAAGAAAAAGATAGATATAAAAGAATATGGTGTGTTTTTCTGTATTTTAAGAGTGTATTTTGCAAACATGTTACCAATAATCCTTTGTAGTAATAAAGCGAAAAATTCCTTATTCTAAAAATATGTTACGAAGAATCCATTGAGGTAATGAAGAGAAATATTACAAAGATTCCATTGTGGTAATGAAGTAATATACGCCTCGATGGTACGTAAAAATATACGATATTTCTCCTTAATAGTTTAAAAACCAGTACCGTTAATATTCTGCCGAATATGTAATCCTCGTGAAGTCTGCATAACGAAAAGACATATTCATTACAACCCCCCCTCCCAAGTAATGCGTTAGAGAGAGAGAGAGA
Organism: Macrobrachium nipponense; assembly: GCF_015104395.2. Classification (NCBI taxonomy): domain Eukaryota; kingdom Metazoa; phylum Arthropoda; class Malacostraca; order Decapoda; family Palaemonidae; genus Macrobrachium; species Macrobrachium nipponense. The sequence continues at coordinate 31,664,157 of NC_061100.1, forward strand.
GAGAGAGAGAGAGAGAGAGAGAGAGAGAGAGAGAGAGAGTTTCCAATATTCTAATGCGTTCATATTTAGTTTCAAATATCCAGGGAGACTATGAAAGGATTTCGCGATGCTTGTCTTCTTCCTCCCTCAGTCCTCATTCTCTCCACTATGTATATATATATATATATATATATATATATATATATATATATATATATATATATATATATATATATATTATATATATATGTATATATGCATATATATATATATATATATATATATAATATATATATATATATATATATATATATATATATATATATATATATATATATCTATATATATAGATATATATCATATA
>NC_061100.1:31669499-31671999 GCF_015104395.2 Macrobrachium nipponense
GACAAAGGATAACAAACCCAGAATTATCCAATATCCGTAACCATGGATATTGTAAAATTAATATTGATAAAACACATTTCTCAATCATTGACAGCACTCCCAGCAATTACTTAACGACACTTGAGTCATTATACATCAAACGACTGGTTCCTTCTCTAAATGCAAACGTGGCTGCTGCCACGTTGTATTTAGCATAACTGAGATCTGGGCCGAACTGTGTTTTCAAATCATTCCCTTCTCTACTTGTACTTAGGGTACTTGTACTTGTCTTCTCATTATTTGTTTTAAGTGTTTCTGTAAATTTTAATTAACATATTTCTTAAAGTTTTAGTCTATTGTTTGTTTTATTGTTTTATCTTTAACTTATTATCTTGATATTTTAGTCTTAATGTATTATTTTACTATTAATTAGATTGTCACAATTTATAATTACAGGCTGAAGATGTACTCTGAAGCTGTATGAAACGTTCCATAATAAAATATTCTTCACTATGTTTGGTGGATTCCTGGACCCCTTTTAAGCTTTCATCTGATTGATATATATATATAATATATATATATATATATATATATATATATATATATATATATATATATATAAATATATATATATTTAATTACACATGGACTTCTAGACGTGGTCATTAGAGGGAGTAGTATTATCTCGAGAATCTATATTATAATTAGCATCATTAAGGCTGTTATTATCCATCCGAAGTATCCTTGGAACCTGTTGTGTGAATATCAAAACCGATAATTAACTTCTAGGAATTTCTCGTAATGTAATGAAATCTGATCAGAGAAGAACATTGTTTCTTATAGTCAAAACACTGAAGTTAATTCCTGAGAGTTCCTAATGTTGTAATTTGATTATAGAAGACAATTTTGTGTATTGTAAAACAACAAAAAAGATCTAATAACTAGGTAATCATTCGAGTAAATACAAATTATTAGTGCTTATATTTGTATTGTCAACTTCCTCTTTTGATCAGTTATTGTTTTTTAAACTGTCTGAATTCTCCTATTATCAAAATATTTTCATTCTTCTTTACAGATCCTTATGAACTCCTAAATTATATTCACTCCTGGTCAGCATCATCAATAAATACTGTTATATCAACTCAATCTTTTGATCAATTACTGTTCTATCAACTGTCTGTATTCACCTGTTATCAAATTTTCTATTTCTCTTTCCAGATCATTATGAATTCTTAAATCACTATGTTCATTCCTGGCCAGCATCATCAATGAATACTTTTAATTCAACTCATATGCATCTCATACACAACATTCTTACATTGAATGTCAAATTTAAATTCTTAATTCTCTTTTTTTTACCTTAATACTTGATATACCCGTCTACCTCATTTTCATAATTACCAAAACTTGCATTGAGAGTAACCTCACAAAGCTTTGCAATATCATCAGTCATCGTAAAGCTTCAAGGGTTTTTCGCTTTGCTCAATAAATTAACCATTTGAAAAATATGACTTTCCTTTAGCCAAGAACAAATACTGCTGAGTTTTCCCAGCAGACTCCGCGGCCCCTTTTTCATATTTCTGGCAAAGCAATCGAAGTGTGAACCCGGACCATTTATAAGAAAATATAACTGGAATTCAGTTTTGGGGGCAACACAGTTGTCTTTTTCAGACGAAAAAGGAACTTTTCAATTAAACTGGAGGTGCTCCGTAATATCTGCTGTTGGTAGTATTGCTTTCTATTTTTATTCATTTTATGGGCCATTATTTGCAAATTTCAATATTCTTGTAAAATGAATTTGTAACTTACGATACGTTGGAAATTACCTCGAGGGTCGTGTATAAAAAGAGTATTTTGTCCAGGGAAAAATGCCTTTTAAGCCAATGGAAAAATTATATACCACAGTTGGGAGAATTGTCTATTCTAGTCTCGGTTCTATTTTCTAAATTCAGCAAAGGAAATGTGTACCACAAAGATCTTAAAAGGAAATTAAATCTTGTCGATATTGAAGTTTACTGATGTAGCTTGCAATTTTAAATCCTCAGTGACATTGTTTTGTTTGGTGAATTAAAATGAAGGATTAAAACTTTCTAGGATAATAATATATATATATATTATATATATATATATATATATATATATATATATATATATATCTATATATATATTATATATATATATATGTGTGTGTGTGTGTGTGTGTGTGTGTGTGTGTGTGTGTGTGTGTAGATAGATAGATAGATAGATATATATTAAAAAAGTTAGTTACATCAACATCCTGTTGTCATTGTTTTCATTCTTTTGGCACTTGTAAAAGTTGTGTGTGTGTGTGTGTGTGTGTGCGCGCGCGCGTGTGTGTTTTAGTGAGAATTTCAGATTATTTCCTTGTAAAATGAAGCTTGGGTTCACGATGAATTAATGTAAAGAACATGTAAAATGTTTAAAAGATAACCAAAGTTTTGCCATGGGAACTCCTTCTCTCTCTCTCTCTCTCTCTCTCTCTCTCTCTTCTCTCCTCTCC
>NC_061100.1:31676999-31679499 GCF_015104395.2 Macrobrachium nipponense
CAGTCCTAACAGGAGAATCCCTCCTTCTACAAACAATCCTATCGGAAGCTAATCAGTGAGATCAAGCATTGATACCAAGCAATCCTACAAATTTAACATCATTAATTTTCACGTGACTATTATCACAAAATGTACCCTTTTTTTCAGACGCATGTTTTTCCGCCCCCCTAAAGAAATAGAAAGACGTCTTCGTTAGTATGTTTTCCCTCTTACAATCTTCCTCGCATTTGCGAGAACGAGTGGGAGGGATTCCGAAGGCTTTCCTTGAGGATCGTACCCTCGACCATAAAATGATTCCAATGAGAACGAAGCCTAGTTATTTTTCGCGGTTTTCCTCGACCGTTGTTTCTCTTTAGTTTGTGCTCTAGTTTTTCTACTTTCAATAATTTATGATCTGGAAATGCATTCGAGATATCTTTTTTTTTTTTTTTTTTGTAAGTATTTAATTTGTACTCTGGAAATCTATACCAGATTTCTGTTTTTTCTTTGTAACTATTTAATTTATACTCTGGAAATGCTTTCCAGATTTCTGTTTTTTTTTTTCTTTGGAACTATTTAATTTATACTCTGGAAATGGTTTCCAGATTTCTGTTTTTTCTTTGGAACTATTTAATTTTTACTCTGGAAATCCATACCAGATTTTTGTTTTTTCTTTGTAACTATTTGATTTTTACTCTGGAAATCTATACCAGATTTCTGTTATTTTCTTTAGTAATATTTATTTCATACTCTGGAAATGCATTCCAGATTTCTGTTTTTCGCTTACTCGGGGAGTAAGCCTACATACTACTTTGTTGTTGTTGTTCTCGTTGGGGTGGGGGTTAGGAAAGGTCTATTAAGAGCCTAAAAACGTCTGAAAAAGGTTTTTCGTGTTGATTTAGACATAGGAATTTTAGGATAGGATATTTATAGTTTGTCTGTTAGAATGAAAATGAAAAAAATATATAATGTGCATGTTAAACAGTACAGGAAAATTGCTTCTAATAAAATATAGCATATTCATTTTAATTTTAGTTGATGAAACATGGCTATATTTGACCGTGGATTTTAGCACGTTTTAATTTACGTTAAGTTAGGAATTTAGCAATGTTTAAAACCTATGTGCGAAGGGAAAATCTTGCACAACAGCCGAGTAAGCTGGAGGTCGGATCACGCCTTGTTTTCTTTGTAATACAGGTCTATGGCGTACGTTGTTTGTTACATATCACTTCAAATTGCTCTGCATTCCTTGAAATATGCGAATTCGTGGAACGCACCACTTGTTGTTTTTCAATAGATGTCTGTGTAGCCTCGTATTTAGGGATGGGAATATAGATGAATTATATCACTCATATTTCACTTCTGCTCGTGAAATGATCAACTCTGAACTCCCTGGAGGAGTTTCTGATTATGAAATAAGAAATGAATAGTTTTCAGTATTATATTCGTGTATGATTTCTGTCAGGAAACAATATTAACGGGTAATATCTATGGGAAAGCAGGATGTCAGTGCTTTAATACCTGGTTTTTGAAGTTACTTAATTAAAGAAAACTAAATCTAAGGAATTCGTCCGCTCGACTGACCATTTACTTATCTATTTTCTTAGAGTTCTTTAGAAAATAAACAAAATTCATAGAAAACGAAAAAAAAAATTGCATATGTTTGATATTTTTACTTTAAAAATGTGTTAAAAATGGCTGCGTGACTGACCATTTCCTGATCTATTTTCTTAGATGATACTTAAAAGATAATAAAATGAAATTCATCGCAAAACGAAAACTCAAAATTGAATGTTTACAACATTTTAAGTTAATTAAAAAAGTTTTAAAAATGTCTGCATGACTGATCATCTCTAGATCTATTTTTTTAGACGTTACTTTAAAAATAATAAAACCAAATTCATAGGAAACGAAAACTCAAAATTGCATGTTTTCGAAATTTCAAGTGACTTTAAAAAATTTTTGAAAATATATGCATGACTGAACATTTCCTGGTCAATTTTCTTAAACGTTACTTTAAAAAAAAGAGAGTAAAATTCGTAGATAAACGAAAACTCAAAATTACATGTTTTCGAGAAAAAAACTGCAAGAAAAAGATAAACGACGAGACGTCCCAGCTGTTACGTGGCTTTCAAAAATGCATTTAGCTTCTAGAAATAAACTAATGCTTACGGGTGGGCGGATGTTGGAAGCCGTTGCGGGCTGGAATAGGGGGCGGGGAGTGGGGGTTAGTGTCTGATGGAGCTGGGGAAGGAAAGGGGGGAGGTAGGTAGGAAGTCGTTCAGGACGGAGGAATGGGAAAACAAAATAAAACGAGATAGAAAGCACCAGCTGATACGAAGTAAAAGGGCATAAGAGAATGTTGAAGAATGGGCTTCGATATGAGAACGTTTCTTTTGAGAATAAGAAGGAAAAGATTCTCTCTCTCTCTCTCTCTCTCTCTCTCTCTCTCTCTTTCTAAAACATGAGGCTTGGATGCAGAAGTGTCACCTGTTTAAATATTTTAATCTGCTTGAAGAAA
>NC_061100.1:31686999-31694499 GCF_015104395.2 Macrobrachium nipponense
ATCACGCCCGCACCAAACATCACGAGGCCATCTCCCGGGATGTCATCATAAAGAACACGAAGATCATCGGGAAGGCCCCTGATGCCCGTCGGTTGCGCCTGCTGGAGGCGCTCCTCATCCAGCAAATAAAACCTACACTGAATACGACGCAGGAAGAATTTCTCCTCCCTAAGAGTATGAGAAGACCTGCCTTTAATCAAAGTAGCCGTGACGTCCCACAGCGTAGCGCAACGCCCATCAATGTTACAGCGCCGCTTAGGAGGTCCAGACGGCTGCAGGATATGCTGCAACGCAACCATCGGCTCGAAGAAAGTGGCTTGAGACCTGGCTCAGGCAACCAATGAAAACAAGACTCACCGCCACCAGCCAATAGGAGACAAGCATGGGGCAAACCCCCTGCTGTCAACCACAGATATAACGAGGACGGACACCGCACCAAGATCAGTCCACCCTCAGCTTCTCAGCCCGAGGATGTCTGGCAGCTTCAGACAAAAGCTCGCTTTAAGAGAGAGAAAGAGAGAGAGAGAGAGAGAGAGAGAGAGGGAGAGAGAGACACACACAGACAGACAGACAGACAGAGAGAAAATCGTTAATGACTTTGATGACTATGGTATCATAGTTTATCTGTAAAATTCAAATATATACACCCACAAGTGTAACTCTGCTGAAGTAGCCATTACTTTTAATAAAGTAATAATAATAATAATAATAATAATAATAATAATAATAATTAATAATAATAATAATAATAATAATAATAATAACAATAATAATAATAATAATAATGATAATGATCAGAACTGATGGGGATTCGAACACCAACACCACCAGCACAACCAAAACAGCAACCTCGTTGGAAAAGGCGCCTAGAAAAGCAAATCATGGTGATGAGATCGGACTTGAGTAAACTGAAAGATATGGCAGAAAAAAGGCTAAGAAGCAAGAAAACAAGGGAGGAACTCAACGAGAAATACAAAGTACAAGACAAAGGGACTAAACAACACAATAGAAAATGTAAAACAGAGGCTTAAGGCCAAAGCACATAAGATCCAACGGTATATGAACAGGAATAAGGGATACCAACAGAACAAACTATTCGGAACCAACCAGAAAAGACTATACAGCTAACTAAGAGGGGAAGACAACCACCCAGAAATTCCTGAAGCCGAACCAAGTAAGAGACTGGGAAAACATATGGAGCAATCCGGTATCACCCAACAAACATGCAACATGGCTCCAGGAAGTCAAGGAAGAAGAAACAGGGAGAATAAAACAAAGATTCACAGACATCACGACAGACACAGTCAGACACCAACTAAAGAAAATGCCAAACTGGAAAGCCCCAGGTCCCGATGAAGTCCATGGATACTGGCTCAAAAACTTCAAGGCCCTACACTCACGAATAGCAGAACAACTCCAGCATTGTATCTCAAATCACCATGCACCCAAATGGATGACCACAGGAAGAACATCCTTAGTACAAAAAGACAAGAGTAAGGGAAATATAGCCAGTAACTACAGGCCTATCATCTGCCTACCAATAATGTGGAAGTTAATAACAGGTATCATCAGTGAAAGGCTATACAACTACCTAGAGGAGACAAACACCATCCCCCACCAACAGAAAGGCTGCAGAAGGAAGTGTAGGGGCACAAAAGACCAGCTCCTGATAGACAAAATGGTAATGAAGAACAGTAGGAGAAGGAAACCAACCTAAGCATGGCATGGATAGACTATAAGAAAGCCTTCGACATGATACCACACACATGGCTAATAGAATGCCTGAAAATATATGGGGCAGAGGAAAACACCATCAGCTTCCTCAAAAATACAATGCGCAACTGGAATACAATACTTACAAGCTCTGGAATAAGACTAGCAGAGGTTAATATCAGGAGAGGGATCTTCCAGTGCGACTCCCACTGTCTCCACTACTCTTCGTAGTAGCCATGATTCCCATGACAAAAGTACTACAGAAGATGGATGCCGGGTACCAACTCAAGAAAAGAGGCAACAGAATCAACCATCTGATGTTCATGGACGACATCAAGCTGTATGGTAAGAGCATCAAGGAAATAGATACCCTAATCCAGACTGTAAGGATTGTATCAGGGGACATCAGGATGGAGTTTGGAATAGAAAAATGCGCCTTAGTCAACATACAAAAAGGCAAAGTAACGAGAACTGAAGGGATAAAGCTACCAGATGGGAATAACATCAAACACATAGATGAGACAGGATACAAATACCTGGGAATAATGGAAGGAGGGGATATAAAACACCAAGAGATGAAGGACACGATCAGGAAAGAATATATGCAGAGACTCAAGGCGATACTCAAGTCAAAACTCCAACGCCGTAAATATGATAAAAGCCATAAACACATGGGCAGTGCCAGTAATCAGATACAGCGCAGGAATAGTGAATGGATGAAGGCAGAACTCCGCATCATAGATCAGAAAACCAGGAAACATATGGCAATGCACAAAGCACTACACCCAAGAGCAAATACGGACGACTATACATAACACGAAAGGAAGGAGGGAGAGGACTACTAAGTATAGAGGACTGCGTCAACATCGAAAACAGAGCACTGGGGCAATATGTGAAAACCAGTGAAGACGAGTGGCTAAAAGATGTGCATGGGAAGAAGGACTAATAAAAGTAGACGAAGACCCAGAAATATACAAGAGACAGGAGAATGAAACAGACAGAACAGAGGACTGGCACAACAAACCAATGCACGGACGATACATAAGACAGACTAAAGAACTAGCCAGCGATGACACATGGCAATGGCTACAGAAGGGAGAGCTAAAGAAGGAAACTGAAGGAATGATAACAGCGGCACAAGATCAGGCCCTAAGAACCAGATATGTTCAAAGTACGATAGACGGAAATAACATATCTCCCATATGTAGGTAGTGCAATACGAAAAATGAAACCATAAACCACATAGCAAGCGAATGCCCGGCACTTGCACAGAACCAGTACAAAAAGAGGCATGATTCAGTGGCAAAAAGCAAAAAGGCCCTCCACTGGAGCCTGTGCAAGAAACATCAGCTACCTTGCGGTAATAAGTGGTACGAGCACGAACCGCTGAGGGAGTGATAGAAAACGATCACGCAAAGATTCCTCTGGGACTATGGTATCAGAACGGATAGGGTGATACGTGCAAACAGACCAGACGTGACGTTGATTGACAAAGTCAAGAAGAAAGTATCACTCCATTGATGTCGCAATACCGTGGGACACCGAGTTGAAGAGAAGAGAGGGAAAAAATGGATAAGTATCAAGATCTGAAAATAGAAATAAAAGGAAGGATATAGGATATGCCAGTGGAAATCGTACCCATAATCATAGGAGCCACTAGGCACGATCCCAAGATCCCTGAAAAGGAATCTAGAAAAACTAGAGGCTGAAGTAGCTCCAGGACTCATGCAGAAGAGTGTGATCCTAGAAACGGCACACATAGTAAGAAAAGTGATGGACTATTAAGGAGGCAGGATGCAACCCGGAACCCCACACTATAAATACCGCCCAGTCGAATTGGAGGACTGTGATAGAGCAAAAAAAAAATAATAATAATAATAAAAATAATAATAACAGAGATAAACCAACAATCCTATAATATACAGTACACAAGAAAATGACAATGTTTTTTTTTTAACAATAATATAACTTTTCAGCGCACTTCTCTCGGCACTTTCGACTAAAAACTGCAGATTAAAACATTTCTACTGTGTCAGTAACGACATTTCTTTATTGCAATAACTGGCGTTTCAAGACATTTGTCTCATTATCAAAGCTGGAATAATTAAAATATTAATATAAAAACAGACTCATACCTAAAATTATATGAAAAATAGAAAACAAAGTTATGTGAGAAGAAAAATATAAATAAAAAACCGTTACCATTTGGAAAAGTATAAAAGCAAAGTGGCATAAAGATATATATATATATATATATAGATATAGATATATACTATATATATATATATATATATATATATATATATATATATATATATATATATAGGTAGATATATATATATATATATATGTATATATGTACACTATATATATATATATATATTTATATATATATGTATATATATATATATATATATATATATATATATATATATATATATATATATATATATATATATATATATATATCTTTGTTTATGCCATTTTGCTTTTAGTACTCCATGGTTTTAAAAACGAAATGGTAAGGTTTTTTATTTATATTTTTCTTCTCACATAACTTTGTTTTCTATTTTTCATATAATTTTAGGTATGAGTCTGTTTTTATATTAATATTTTAATTATTCCAGCTTTGATAATGAAACAAATGTCTTGAAACGCCAGTTATTGCAATAAAGAAATGTCGTTTACTGTGGACGACTCTTCTTTGTCCTTGGTCCCATATATATATATATATATATATATATATATATATATATATATATATATATATATATTATCTATATATATATATATATATATATATACCTATATATGTATGTATATCTATATATGTATATATATATATATATATCTATACATATATAAATACATATATATATATATATATATATATATACTATATATATATAGATATATATATATGTATATAAATATATATGTAATATATATATATATATATTATATATATAATATATATATATATACACACATGATTTACATGACATATCACAAAACATATAATATATAAATATTATATATATATATATATATATATATATATATAATATATATGTTTTGTGAATATGCCATGTAAATCAGGTTTCTTTCACACGACAGCTCAAACAATGCCGTAAAAGTATAGTAAGAGATATCTGAATGAACGGCCCATATTGTAATTTTAAAATTATGTTGAATGAGATTTTATTACACAGGATACCTAACGTATATCTTCATTTCATTTCAATAAACGAAAACGAGAATTCAGTCTCTATTTACTAAAAGGCTATTTTGATGTTTTACTCTAATATGGAAATACTGGACTTTCACCCGATATGAAAAGCCATTTGCATTTTATTTCCCCAAAACAAAATACCATTACAGGTCGACGCTCCATTGAATTTAGGTGAGTGGTAATTCGTAATATTCGTAGCTTTCTTTAATTTTTTAATTTTTTACAAAGGTTCGACAAATGGCGCCAGTTAATCTTATTTTATATGCAGCTAATATTTCATAGGTTTTTAGCCACAAGGTAAAATTGAGTACAATCCATTGTTATTCATTTTACAAATGGAATGTTTCCATTCTGGGGTTCTAACCGAGTTGTGCAATTCTTTATATTATAAGGAATTGCACAGTTTAAAATATATGAACAAATATATTTACAGTGGTCAGGATTCGAGATTACGCCTTTAATTTACCTGGGGGTTAAGCTTACAAACTACTTTGTTGATGTTGTTGTTGTTGTTCTTGCTGTTGTTGTACGTGTCGTGAGGGTGTGGAAGGAAAGTACTGTTGAAGAGCCTAAAAAAGTCTGAAAAAAGTGTTTCGTATTGAGTTAATGATACAGGAATTTTAGGATAAGATATTATATATTACAATAAAAATGTAAAAAATAAATAATATGCATATTCAACAGTACGGAATTATTATTCCTAGTAAATTGTAGGGTATTTATTTCAATTTTCGTTGGTTTAGCAACTCTCTATTTGACCGTAGATTTTAGCACGCGCCCCAACGGTAAGTTGGAAGTCGAATCACGCCTTGTTGGGTTTAAGCATTGCCTTAGTTTGTGAGCTGGCAAACAAGGTTCTACATTTGTTTTTAATGTATCGATAGGCATCAGTATATTATCTAGATATTTATCAAGATTATTATAATGATTATTCAGCAGATGAACAGAATTCGTATGGAATAAACCCACGGGGGCCAATGACTTAGAAATCAAGCCTCCAAAAAATATGTTACTCATTAGGAAGATGTAAGAGGAGGTAAAAGGAAATACAGAAAGAAGAGATCTCACTTATTAAAAGAATATATAAATTAATAAAATAATATATAGGTAAAAATGTATTAAAATGCAAGGATAATATTTAACTAGATATTAACTAGATATTCATGAAAATATACATTAAACTTATCAGGTTTACATTATCTCCTTTGGCTGTCAAACCTTTTAACTGCCTCCAAAATTTATACATATTTTATTGGGAAAATTGATAAGAAATGTTTAAGATTAGATAAAGCAAAAGTTGTGTTAGATGAGTGTTTTTCATAAGTTGTTTTCAACGAATTCTGTACACGAGTAGGTAAGACTTGGCACGTGTTATATAAATATATGACATCGGCTGCTTAAAATACAGGTAATAATGTTTTTCCAGGCATTTTTGGAAAATAATTACACTGATCCAGTGCCTGCTGTAATGAATATAGACTTTGGCACTAATTGGCCTGTGCAAAAATTAAAAGTACGAGCTGGGAAGTGATATTCCATTAGGACAGAGCTATGAAACAAGTCGAGTGTTATTTTACGAAATCAAATAACAGATTTTGGCTTATGACATTCGGGGGAATTCGCTGTATAGAAAGTTTTTGAATTTTTTTTTTTTAATTCAGTCTTTGGTTCTTTTCATTGTGTAGAATGTTATCTGTCTAGACGAATAAAGGTAGAAATGTATATTTTTCTACTGAATTTGATTTGATTTTTATTTTTTGTTTATTCCTGTAAATGTTGTACAATTAGAAACTCAAAAGTTCAATCGATCATGCAATGCATTACTGCCATAAAACAATTCTCCTTGTATTTTAATTGTTTTATTTCTATTTCTATCTATTCAGTTATTAATTTGTTAATTTATTTTTTCCTAATTACTGTTCTCTTTCTGCATTTCCCATTTTCCTCCGTTGCTTCTTTCAATGAACTCCATATTCTTTGAAGGCTTGAATTTCGAGTTAATGACACTTTTGGTGGGGTTACCCACTATGGAATGGGTTCATATGCTGAATAATAATAATAATAATAATAATAATAATAATAATAATAATAATAATAATAATAATAATAATAATAATGATTGATAATAATATAATAATCTTACCATAATAGGCGTTATGTCTGTCCGTCTGCCTGTCATTCAATCACGGCAAAACGGCTGGTCTGATGGGCATAAAACTTGGCAGGGTTATAGTGGGGACCCCTAAGATGGTTTATAATGGGGTTTCATCCTACCTACCCCCCAACCACCCAGCGTCGGAGGGGGTGGGGGTGAGAAGGGATTCCCTGAAACGGAGCTGGTTCTGCCCATAAAACGGGGCTGGTTATGTCCGTAGACTTAGTTGCTTTACGAATTTATCATACATAATTTCCGTTTGCTAGTAATAATAATAACAACAATAATAATAATAGTGGAACTATAACAAACACATCACATCAATCATCTGAACGCATTCATTAGGTAAATGAAGAACCATTGTTACATCAATGGACAGGGTAACCTAATATGCAGGGCT
>NC_061100.1:31699499-31701999 GCF_015104395.2 Macrobrachium nipponense
AATAATAATAATAAATACCACCCAGTCTATTGCCTTTAGTTAGTTCTCTCAAACGAACACCATCTTCTATGGAAACTTGAATGTCAAGTGAATAGCCCCTGTGAGATTGTTCAATATGATTATACTGAAAGAGATGGCAGACAAAAGGCTAAGAAGCAAGAAAACCAGGGAGGAACTCAACGAGAAATACAAAGTAAAGGAGAGGGAACTAAACAACACAATAGAAAATGTAAAACCGAGGCTTAAAGCCAAAGCACATAAGATCCAACAATACATAAAGAGGAATACGGGATACCAACAGAAGAAACCATTTGGAACCAACCAGAAAAGACTATACAGCCAACTAAGAGGGGAAGACAACCACCAAGAAATTCCTGAAGCCGGACCAAGTAAGAGACTCTGGGAAAACTTCCGGTATCACACAACAAACATGCAACATGGCTCCAGGAAGTCAAGGCAGAGAAACAAGGAGAATAAAAGAAAGATTCACAGATATCACGACAGACACAGTCAGACACCAACTGAAGAAAATGCCAAACTGGAAAGCCCCAGGTCCCGATGAAGTCCATGGATACTGGCTACAAAAAACTTCAAGGCCCTACACCCAAGAATAGCAGAACAACGCCAGCATTGTATCACAAATCAGCATGCGCCCAAATGGATGACCACTGGAATATTATCCTAGTCCAGAAAGACAAGAGTAAGGGAAATATAGCCAGTAACTACAGGCCTATCACCTGCCTACCAATAATGTGGAAGTTACTATCAGGTATCATCATCGAAAGGCTATACAACTACCTAGAAGAGACAAACACCATCCCCCACCAACAGAAAGGCTGCAGAAGGAAGTGTAGGGGCACAAAAGACCAGCTCCTGATAGACAAAATAGTAATGAAGAACAGTATGAGAAGGAAAACCAACATAAGCATGGCATGGATAGACTATAAGAAAGCCTTCGACATGATACCACACACATGGCTAATAGAATGCCTGAAAATATATGGGGCAGAGGAAAACACCATCAGCTTCCTCAAAAATAAAATGCGCAACTGGAATACAATACTTACAAGCTCTGGAATAAGACTAGCAGAGATTAATATCAGGAGAAGGATCTTCCAGGGCGATTCACTGTCCCCACTACTCTCGTAGTAGCCATGACAAAAGTACTGCAGAAGATGGATGCTGGGTACCATCTCAAGAAAAAGAGGCAACAGAATTAACCATCTGATGTTCATGGATGACATCAAGCTGTATGGCAAGAGTATCAAGGAAACAGATACCCTAATCCAGACTGTAAGGATTGTATCAGGGGACATCAGGATGGAGTTTAGAATAGAAAAATGCGCCTTAGTCAACATACAGAAGGGCAAAGTAACAAGGACTAAAGGGATAAAGCTACCAGATGGGAACAATATCAAACACATAGATGAGACGGGATACAAATACCTGGGAATAATGGAAGGAGAGGATATAAAACATCAAGAAAAGAAGGACACGATGAGGAAAGAATATATGCAGAGACTCAAGGCGATACTCAAGTCAAAACTTAACGCCGGAAATATGATAAAAGCCATAAACACATGGGCAGTTCCAGTAATCAGATACAGTAAAGGAATAGTCGAACCTGTGCAAGAAACACCAGCTACCTTGCAGTAATAAGTGGTACGAACACCAACCTGAAGGAGTGATAGAAACCGATCAGGCAAAGATCCTTTGGGACTATGGTATCAGAACAGATAGGGCGATACGTGCAAATAGACCAGACGTGACGTTGATTGACAAAATCAAGAAGATGTCGCAATATAATAGGACACCAGAGTTGAAGAGAAAGAAAGGGAAAAAATGGATAAGTATAAAGACCTGAAAATAGAAATAAGAAGGATATGGGATATGCCAGTGGAAATTGTACCCATAATCATAGGAACACTAGGCACGATCCCAAGATCCCTGAAAAGGAATCTGGAAGAACTAGACGCCGAAGTAGCTCCAGGACTCGCAGAAGAGTGATCCTAGAAACGGCGCACATAGTAAGAAAAGTGATGCACTCCTAAGGAGGCAGGATGCAACCCGGAACCCCACACTATAAATACAACCCAGTCGAATTAGAGGACTGTGATAGGAGCAAAAAAAAAAAAAAAAAAAATAATAATAAATAATGATAATAATAATAATAATAAATAATAATAATATAATAATAATATAATAATAATAATAATAATAATATAATAATAATAATAATAATAATACCTGTAAGATTGTTCAATATGAAATAGCATCTTAACAATAATAATAATAATAATTAATAATATAAAAATAATAATAATAATTACTGGAAATTCGTGAAAAAAGAAATTTCCTTCCTATCTAAATGAAAAAACATCCTCTTCATTTTCATTAGCCCCAGTGTCTTGGAAAACGTATTACTTTAAGACCACGGAAACGCGATTAAGAGACCTTATGACGAGGACTGTCAAGGGTCTAAATTAGGTCTTTTCCTTTT
>NC_061100.1:31706999-31716966 GCF_015104395.2 Macrobrachium nipponense
CCTACAGAAATATTTCTGCTACTATTTAAGTCAGTACATCCCACAGGGTTCATTATATTTTTCTTCAATAACAGTAACACCCACATCTATTAGTACAGTACAGTCTAATAACCGTTTGTTCCTAAATTTTATTTTAGTCCTAAGTTTACTTGGTAATAAGACTGAAATATCAAACATAATAAGCTTGTGGTAAAAAGAGATAGAAAAATCTGGCTCCACTATCAAATTCATAAAGTAATTATCACCCGTAAAGCAAAACACGCATCCAAAATATGATCTGACCTAGAGGTAAATACATTCACCTTATTAACAAAATTCATATTGTTTCATTATATCAATAAACTTCGTTTAAACCTTGTTATCTCTTTAATGCCTCTAACCAAACATATTAAAATCTCCCATATATAATACATTACATTTTTTCATTTCAAAAACAATCCAAGAATACAGAAAAGTCTTTCTAAAAAACGTAGCCGTTGCTTAGCTGCGGACGGGACGAAATACTACCTATAAAAAATAAAAACTGTACATTATAGGCCTTAAACTCCAAGGCTAAATACTCAAAACTCACAAAAACGCTCCAACAACCCTAATTCTAACGTTGTAAATGTTTTGGATAAAACAATGCCAACCCCACCTCCCTGACCAAAGTTACGTGGTGTGTGAAAACGTTTATGAGTGTCCGGCAATAGTTCATTAATTTTCAAATTATCAGTAGCACTTAGCCATGTTTCTGTTATAGCGAACACATCTATCCTTGTCACAGATTAATTCTCTTAATTTGTTGTCTTGTTGCGTACTGACTGCGCATTCAGAAAGGCACATTTTATTCTTCTATTACTGGAATCCATGATCAGTCTGTTGGGCAATTCGCTTCCTCTCAGCAAACATTCGATGGACAATTCCAGTCAAAAACAGCATGTTGATTATCGGAGAGGTTCATTCGCGCACAATGATGACATTTCAAACTTTCAGACTGACAATGCCTTGTCCTATGATCAGTTCCGTTACAACGTCCACATATCCGAGATCCTTTCGAAGCCTTGACTCTACATTTGGACTCAAAATGACCATATCCTTGACAGTAGTTACATATTATAACATGATAACTATCCCATACCTTATGTCGACCAAAGTTGGTGAAAAGTATATCTCCATTTTCGTATATCCTACGTCTAATGATAGGTGTACATTTAAAAGTATAATTATACGATTTACCATCTTTAGCTTCTCTAGTTGATACTAGTTTCATATCATCTGGACTTACATTAATACCTTGAAATATGTTATTCTTCTTCAAAATCGCAGGCAAGACGTCATCCATCTGTTCTTGATTACTAAACATTGGCAACGGTGATTTTAGGCGACATATTCTGAAGTACAGTTGAACATAAATTTTATGGTCATCAGCTGTCTGGTCCAGAGTTCGTTTAGCATTTTCTCTTGTTTTCTTGTCTGGAAAGTCAACGACCAGTGAACCTTTTTTCGTAGGCTTTACGTTACTAATTTGAATATTCCCAAGGACTTTTGTTTAATACACCTTTCTTCTCTTCCATTGTGGTAGCTTCATTCTCATCTTCATCAGCAATCAAAATCAAATTTCTGTCTTTGACCACGTCAGAATAACTTGGTTTCAAATCCTTTACAGGTAGCTCACCAGTAACCCCCGGCCTAAGAAATTGATTTTCCGTCTTCAGTTCAATTATTTGTTTTTCTAATGAAGCAAACATATCTCTTGCCATTAATTCTAACGTTTCCATTTTTCGGCCAAGCTCATTCAAGGTAACTGACTCCGAAAAATTGGGCTCACATCTTCTACAGTAGAATTTAAGACCCTTACATCCAATAGAAAATTGACTTCTCTACCTTTCTGTAGTCTTCCATAGATATTCCCTCACATTTCCGATGTACTTTCCTGTTACATGAAGAGCAGTCCAGTTGGTTATCATCGTTTTGACGATCGCAATAACAAGATGCCATTTCACAAGAAAACTCTAAAACTTCACTTTCAAATCATAGCAAGGCTCTGTTAGTTGGTAGAAATTATGACGTAACAATGACGTATCCGTGACGTCACTAAGGAAAATCTGCGCGGGGGCTGTTTGAGAATGCGCATCAAGTCAACTAGGCCCTAATACACTAAGTTAGAACGCACTTTCACAGCACTATTTATGTCACTAAGTGAATTAGGAACATGCTACACATATTCATGAAACGAATACAGACAGCTTAAACAGCAGTTTAAGGGCAAGGTACTCTAAAACGGGCCCAACTAATGAAGAGGAT
This sequence comes from Macrobrachium nipponense, assembly GCF_015104395.2. Classification (NCBI taxonomy): domain Eukaryota; kingdom Metazoa; phylum Arthropoda; class Malacostraca; order Decapoda; family Palaemonidae; genus Macrobrachium; species Macrobrachium nipponense. The sequence goes on from NC_061100.1 coordinate 31,709,286, forward strand.
CTGGTTTACGTTCCTGTCAAGAGCTTCTTCTTCTCTGCATATATATGTTATATATTAAATATATATGCACACATTTGTACATAGTATGCAGATAAATATATAAACAAATGTCTCATTGTCTTCACCTTTTTCTTCCACTTTCTCTCTCGCTCTGTCTATCTTTGGCCTTTCCTCTCTCTCTCTCTCTCTCACGCGCAGTATTACCGTGCGAGGCACAACACAGGAGCCACGCCTCCTTCGTTCCTTGAAGAAGACGACCACCTTATAATGAACGTTCGCTCCCCCGGCCGGAAGTTTATTCGTTTGTTTACCCAAGGTGCTTTCATTCCCGCCCCCCCCCCCCCCCTTGAGGAATTCCGGAATTCCCACTGCGGGAAAGATCAAATCTTCGCCGAGATAAGACACAATTTTGTATATGGTATCTTCTTTAATTTTGTAACCTGGTATGTGGGTTAACCCAAAATGCTTTTTTATTTTTTTCAGAATGGCTCCATATTTTAGGAGAGAGGACTCTGAAATTCCAAAGAAACTTGGTAAATTTGATAACATTGTAATATGCAAACCTGACAAAGGCAAATGTTTAGTAATTCTTAACAAGGTTGACTATCTTGAAAAAATGAATGTAATTCTGTCGGATAACTCTAAATTCAAACTTATTGGTGAACCGAACTTTGTTGACATTTACAAAAAAGAGGACAAAATCAGCCGTTTTTTAGAAAACTTAAACATGATGGGATTATTAATGAGGAGGTATTTCATAAATTATTTATTACAGGTTTTTCTTTTGGCATATTATATGACTCCCTAAAATACATATGGATGGTATACCAATGAGACCCATAATGTCGTCCTACAACATCTCAAAGTGTCTGGTTAAACTTCTAAACGAATATTCTATATCGAAATTTACTTTAAAGAATGGTTTGATTTTCAACAGCAAGTGCTGTTACAAGATGGTGAACTATTTATGGCTAGCCTAGACGTCGAAACCTTATTCATTAACCTACCTGTTTCTGAAACCATTGAGATTATCCTAAATAAGGTTTTTAGTGACCCTGAAATTTTTTATGGTTTTAATAGACAGCTTTTTAAAACCTTTTTAGAACTTGCTGTGCAAGATTCAACTTTCATCTTTAATAAGCAACTCTACCTGTAGGTCGGGGGAGTTACTATGGGGTTCCCATTAGGCCTGTTGTTTGCAAGCTTTTTTATGGGTCATTTGGAGGAATTACTTTTAACTAATTGTCCGAAGATCTTTAAACCAACATATTACAAAAGATATGTTGATGATACATATACCTTATTCAAACATTCCTGGCAATGTCAATTATTTTTTGGAATATGTTAGTAACATACATCCCAACATGAAGTTTACTTTAAAACAAGAAAAGGATACACTCTTGCATTTTTAGATGTTAAGGTTATTAGACATAACCACGGTTATAGTAGCTTTGTTTTCAGGGAAAATGCCTTTACAGGTTTAGGCACCACATTTTTTAGTTCATGTTTCCATTCTTTTAAAATAAATGGAATCACCATTCTTGTTTTTAGAGCACTTAGATATACCTAAGACTGATCCTCTCTTCATATTGAAATTAATGACAAAAAAGACATACAGGTTATTGTTTTTGGTTCTTTTTGACACAATGCGACTTACACATCAAGCAAATTTGATATGCAATCTTTACAAATAAAGTTACAAAGTACATCACACACACTGGGTCACCATATGATGTGCACGATTTTTTTTTTTTTTTTTTTTTTTTTTTTTTTTTTTTTTTTTTTTTTTTTGTCCAGCTACCTCGGACACTTGGAACAACGCCTTTTCTTGGATTCTTGGAGGTGGGTTGTAGAGGGTAGTGCTGTGTCTTCCTTACTCATGAAGGCTTTCATATATTGAATTATATGCCTTGGGAAATTAGCTCGTAAATCTCTGATACGCCACTGGATCTGTGGCTTACAAAGCTGTTCAGCTAAGTCAGAGACAAAATTCCTGAGCTTTTGGTTTCCAGTATAGACATCAAATTTCCATGAAACATACAGCAGCATTATATCCTGCAACTTCAATTATCCAGTAAAAAATAACCAAAGGCCATCTATTGGTGATTTCTTTTAAGAGGTCTAAGGTATTAACCACACCCTTTGTTGCATTATAGTCCAAAATCATATTGGGTTTGATAGGTTCATCTTCTTGTATCTTATTGTCATAATGCATTGTGCTCAGTAAAATTACTGCCTTATTGATCTTCGGGACATAGCTGCATATCATAAGTTGGTGATCTTTGCTGAAGCCAAACTTTGTTGATTGCACTTTGCGATGCTTGAAATGATAGGGGTATTTGCCGTTTATTTTTCCTAAGTGTTCCCAATAGAGTAATATTCTCGTTCAGTTGTTCTAGAGCAAGGCTAAAATCTGTTAAGAAGTTGTCACATGTAACATTTCTTTCTGAATTAGCAGAGTGCTCTAAGCTTAGAAAACACATAGTTTTTAGAATTGCACCAAAACAAAATAGAGAAGAATTAGGGGCACGGAAGACCAATGGGGTCCCTACAGACCCCAGAGGTATATTTTTAGTTGGCATTCCCTTAAAATTGAGTATCCAAAGCTATTAACACTTGTGAATATTCATAAACCACAAATGATAAAATTAATCGCATATGGGTATTTTTTAGTAGATAGCGTAAGAGATATGTCATACCAAAGACTCTCTTGGGGTCTCAGGGACCTCACCAGTCCACGAAGGGTTAAACCAGAGAAACGAAGACACCCCAGCGGAGATCACCTTCTACGATCCTGTTGTAGTCTCCAGGATTTATCTTTAATACAACTAAAATATATATCCTGTATATTTTTAATGTTGATAATTCCCAAGAAATAATCGATTCTTTGGCGCTCCTCATCCAGCAAATAAAACCCACACTGAATATGTCGCAGGAAGAATTTCTCTTCCCTACGAGTATGATAAGACCTGCCACCAACAATGACACCACCGATCACGACAACTCCACGGAAACCAACGCCCCCAAACGAGGTACTCCTGCAGCCGATGGAAATCAAATTAGCCGTGACGTCCCACAGGGTAGCGCAACGCCCATCAACGGTATGGCGCTGCTCAGGAGGTCCAGACAGCTGCAGGATCTGCTGCAACGCAACCATCGGCTCGAAGAAAGTGGCTTGAGACCTGGCTCAGGCAACCAATGAAAACGAAGACTCACCGCCACCAGCCAATAGGAGACAAGCATGGGGCAGACCCCCTGCTGTCAACCACAGATATAAGGAGGACGGACACCGCAACAAGATCAGTCCACCCTCAGCTTCCCAGCACGAGGATGTCTGGCAGGTCGAGATGAAAGCTCGCTTTAAGAATGAGAGAGAGGGAGAGAGAAAAATTTTTTAATGACTTGATGATTCTGGTATCATAGTTTATCTGTAAAATTCAAATATATAAACCTATTTTGACCCGGCATTTGACCATGATTTCTATAGGCTCTCTACTAGCCTGCTTAAGTAGCACGGAAAAGCCGCTATCCGCAAAATAGAGAAGAACCTCTACAAGTGTAATGCTGCTGAAGTTGACATTACGTTGAATAAAATAAAAATAATAATAATAATAAGTAATAATAATAATAATAATCATAATAATAATAATAATAATAATAATAATAATAATAATTTTTCGGAAGGAGACTCTCTCGTAGATATGTTAAAAATGGACTGCTGCTTCAGCACTATTAATCTGTAAAGAGTCTTCTCTATCTTTCTGAAGACGGCTTTCTCGTTGTTGCTTAGACTGGCGAGCAAACGCACAAAGCGCATGGTAAATCCGGTTGAGTCATTTGATTTATTATTTATTACTTATACAATTCTCTCTCTCTCTCTCTCTCTCTCTCTCTCTCTCTCTCTCTCTCTCTCTCTCTCCAACGCGACGTTTCCTCCTGATCGACAGGACATTATCAAGCGATAACTTCTGAGGGACTGAATTCCACTGGTTGTTGTTGTTGTTTAAGATTAAGCTGGCTTTATGCCAGCACGGGCTCTTGCTCATAGAGCAGCCCGTAGGTCATTTGAATTTTTGATTTTTTTTTTTTTTGGATGTAAAGGTGATTTTTAAGGATATGAGGTGAGCCTTTATTTATGATTCTATGGGTTATGCATGTGAGATGGTATGATTTGAAAAAGGAAAGGAAAAGGTGAACAGGCAAGGTTACAAACCCCTTTAAACCCTAAGGTACCCATTAGTAGAAGATAAAGATCGATAGTAGCGAGTCCTGGCGAGTCAGAGATAGCCAGTAAGGAAATCGAAAAATTTATAGTCATAGAAAAACGGAAAAAAAACACACAACTCTATAGAGTTCAAGTACCATATTTCACTTAACGACAATAGAATAAAAAGCGCCGATCGTTAGTAATAGAGATTCGGCGAGAGAAAAACGAAATATTATAAGTTTTAGAGAAAGCAAAACAAAAGTAAACAACAGCTTAAGCGGTAGTTAGAGTGACAGTTGACGTGAGGCGGCCGAAAAACGGAGGGGAAAGGAGGATTGTTTAGTAAAAGAAAAAGCAGTTAATGCTACAAACAGCACTTTTCACGAAGGAGGTCATCTGGAAGACTGATCTCTAGGTCCAACAGAACGTGGACGAGCTCAGAGAACTGTTGATGATCGTTCTATGGCAGAATCATTATATGCTCTTCAGGAGTTCTGAATCGAAATTCTGATTGGAGGAAATCATCTGGGAGGGAGATCTCAAAGTTGAGGGCTTCTTGGAAGATCTCTCCAAACAGTCGTTCATTAAAATTGTAGTGATTGTCGGCGAGAGCTCTATGTATGAAGTCATTGAATTCATCAATGGTCATTAAGAGCTTGTGAATTCCTTGTTCTCCTACGAAGCGGAATTCACTTCCAGAGGCGACAGATTTGAGTTTTACTTTGCAGGTCTGGGTTTTCATGTCTTGCTTAACTGGGAAGTCCTCTGTTTGTGTTCCCATTTCCTTATACAAAATGGGAGCTACAGCTGGTGTCTGGATTTCCATTTCTTCAACTGTAGGTTCTTCCGTCTGAGTTCCTGCTTCAACACGAGGAATCGGCATTGTCGGCGGTACAAAGGCTGGGGGTACAACATGAGGGGTTGGGGGTTTGGGAATTACCTGAGGGGTTGAGGGAATAACCTTAGGGGTCGGGGGTTGGTTTTGGAAGGGGTTTGGGTTGGGGAATTGGAGGTTGGAGGGAAGGAAAGGATGAGGGGTTTGGGATATAATGACGAGGTTTTTGTTGGTTAAAAGGATGAGGTGTTTGTGGTGGAGGAGGTAGGTTGGTCCTGGGATCAATCCTTGGTTGGCTTGGAGGTCGTCTTGGGGGCGGCTGGCGGTCTTGAGGTCTTGCAGGTGGTGGAGTTATGCCCTTTATCCTCCAGATCTTCTCCAGTCTGACAGGGCATCCTCTGAACCATGCATGGTGCGACTGGTGACAGTTGGGCATCGGGCAACAGTGTGGCCCTTTGCTTTAAATTTCTGGAGGCAAACGTCGGTTTCATGCTTCAGGCTGCATATTCCGCAGACGTGGTGGAAAGTACATTCTCTCCTGTGGTGCCCGTACTTCTGGCACTTGAAACATCGTAATGGCTCAGGAACAAAGGCTTCTGCGTGATAGGTGCCGAGGATTCCGAGATCGATGGAGGGAGGGATATTACCCTTAAATGTAGCCTCCACCTTCAGGGTTTCCTCTGCCGTTGTTGCGTCCTTCTTAGCTGTGCATCTTGTTGCACGAAGGATGTTTGGTAACTGGAGGATTCTTTCGATGGGGATGTATTTTGGGACTTTACAAATCATCCCTTTTGTGATTTGTTCCGCAGGATCTAGCAGCCGGCAGGAGGGGTCGTTGCTGAGGAGGTCGGCTGAATGCTGGTCTTTAGGGGAAATTATAAATTCCCCTTTCAGATTAGGTCTGGCATGGAGTTTGGCTTCGGGATGTTTATTTTCCAATGCTAAAACGGCTGCATATGATGATGGCCTTGCGTTAGGCTAATGCCTTGAAATTGGCAGAGTCGAGGAGGAGTTTTGCAGGGGTCGAAGTCTGAGATGATGTCGAAGGCCCAGGGACGTTGATGATGGTGTTAAAGCTCTCTTTCGCTACTTCTGTACCATCTGGAAGCCCTGCTCGTCAGGGGAGGGGAGGTCCACCAGGGGAGGATCGGGAGACGTCGGACGCTTCTCTGCCATGAGAGAAGAGCTCAACAAATACCTTTCTTGAAAGTCTATGAACTAACAACAAAAGGTGTACGCAAGACGATTCCACTGTTGTTGTTGTTGTTGTTGTTTTTATTTAGCTGACCTTGTGTCAGCACGGGCTCTTGCTCACAGAGCAGCCCGTAACTCAGGATGGTGAGAAGGTGTAATGGTATGATATGGTTCTTTATTTGGTGATAATGCGTGAGTTGATGAGTGTGATATTGAAAGAAACTTTTTGATGGGTAAGGTGTCCAACCTTTTTAAACCCTAAGGTGCCCTTCAGTAGTAGGAAAAGTGCAATAGTAGTGAGTGTTGGCAAGTCAGAGAGGCCAACAGATGAGAAGAAGGAAGGGTATGAGTCTGAGAAAAAGATTGCTAGTCAGTTAGCTTGTGAGGTCCACAAAAACATTTCCCTTATTCCGTTCCATTCCGAGTGGGAACAAGTCAGTGTGTGTTGTTGATGCACGAGGCTGAAGGAATGCTGTGCATGAGGTGAGGTAGTGATGAAGGATGTCAGAGTCGGGGCTTTTGCTTTTGGATGTTGGGTGATGTTGGCTGTCTTTGTCAGTCATGCACTGGGTGGATTGTTTGTTATTCTGTGTTTTTGTGGTTTGTATGTGAGTGGATAGGATGGCAGGGGGTGTGAGGCGTCTTGACTGATGCCCCCGAGATTTGCTATTTAGGAGTGTTTGCACTACCTTGGTGGGTAGGAGCATAGGAAGCCTGTAAGCTGTTGGGTGTTGTTAGGATGTGTCTTGTTATTTGAGTGACTGATTGTTGATCTCCTTCATGACTTTGTCTTAGTTGTTGTGTTTCTGGGTAGTGTAAATATATAGTGTTCAGTGGTTCTTCTGTATTTGTTTCGCAGTATTTACATGGTTTAGGTTGTTTTCTATTTTTGCCATGTGCATTGGTATCCGAACCTTAGACGGTGTATTATTACGCTAGTGCTCGTGTCATGTTCTTCGGTATGCTGTGTGGTTGAAGTTGTGGTGGTCTGCATACCATTTTGCAGTCTTGGAGCCTCTGAAGATGGCTCTCCTGATTTTGCTTTCCTCCTGTGTTTGGCAGTATGCTGCTGCTATGCTTTTAGTTGGGTTAGTGAGAGGTTTATTTTGATGTTGACATTGTTTATGTGTAGCCTGCTTTTTGCCAGGAATCAGCTTCCTCATTTCCTTGTATTCCTACATGGCTCGGGTCCAGTTGAGAGTTATTTGTCTGTTTCTGCTTTGATGGAGTTTTGCCTTTCAGTGCCCATATGCTCGTTAGGAGTTTTGATATTTTCCTTTGCTTTGCCTTTTGTGATGGCTTGTATTGCTCCTTTCGAGTCGGTGTGTATTGTAGTGTTGCCCAGTCTGTGTTGGGAGTTCTAGTGCTTTGGCGATAGCTATCAGCTCTGTCTGTAGTGTGGAGGCATTGTCGGAGAGCCTCCAGCTTCCTTTGAGTGTTGTTGA
>NC_061100.1:31717466-31732466 GCF_015104395.2 Macrobrachium nipponense
TGAAACATGTATAAAATTACTGTGGAAATGTTATGACTAATTCTCTCTCTCTCTCTCTCTCTCTCTCTCTCTCTCTCGTAGTAGCCATCTTGCTTGGTGAGACGTACCCGCGTGAAGTCAGATTAATCAACAGATATCACAAGTTTAACATACGGACTAGAATTTGAGAAATATCTAGAAGTGTTCGTGAACTATCGGTGATAAGATTAGTGTGAAAATAGTAGGATAAAGCGTCTTCTAAGTTAGTTTATCAAGTGTAATACTATAATCAGAACAAGATGGCAGTAAGTTCCAACTGCGGGAAGAGGTGGCGTAATTTGGCGTGTTTAGCCAGATTCGCAATACGATGAGGTAGCAGGAAGGGAACTGGCATTTCTCATCTATGAAATCAGCAACAGTCCTAACCAAAAAGATACAAAAGCATTCATAGATATATTAGAAGGATATAATCCTTCAAACTGGAACAAATCTAATGAAAACATCTTGAAAATAATTGAAGAAGTTCCAAATAAAATCCAAGTGGTCAAGAGACTCATAAAGAAAAATATACATAAACCAACATATTCCGACAAAGAAAATGAATAAGGTGAATCTTGTGAATATCCTAATTGATGCATTAGGAAAAAGAATGCCAAAAGCATGCAAACTGTGTAAGGTTTGGTATAGCATAGTCAATCCACAAAAACCTAATCAGAAAATGTGCTGCATGCAACATTCCGACCCATCCACAGTGTGCTGAGGTAATACAAGATTTGAGAAAAGATACAAGAATTTTTTGTTCAACATGTCTATCATGGATAGACAATGTTATTAAATCAAGATTGAATGTACAAATAGTTGAGGATGAAGAAGAAGAGGAAGGAGGAAGAAGAAGAAGAAGAAGAAGAGGAACGGAAGAGAAGTAAAACAAAAATGAAATGACAGAAAAAAATAAGGAAAACAAAGAACAAGATAAAAGTATGGATGCAGAGATACTCATTGATACTACTATGAGGCAATAAAGCAGCATACCTACGAAGAAATAAATTACGATATGACAACAGAAAGCAAATCCCGAAGAGGCTCTACCCAGATCTACACAATGACGGGAAAGAGGAAAAAATAGACAAGAAAGACAAAATCTGCAACCTTTTGAAAAGAGGGAATGCAGATTTGGAGAAAGATGTTACTACAAACATCCTAAGATATGTCAAAACTATGAAATATATGGTAAATGTGCATACTTAGATGGATATGGGGTGGGATGATTGCAGAGATCTGCATCCAAAAATATGTAAAAACACCTAAAAGAAGGAAAAGGATGTAAGTTCGACAAAAAATGCAAATATATGCACCCTGTAGCCATGAATCATAATCAAATAAATAGCCAACCAAGTAATAAAATCCAAAATAAGAAGAAACAAATAAAGAGAGAAATCAAGAATATCAGGTAAAAGAGAAAAGCAAACCACCAATGAGTATGCAGAGGTGTCAGCAAAAAAATTTCAAAGCATCAGCTCCGAAATTCTACTCAAGAGATAATAACTGTATTTATTATGCAAGAGATATTGCAGAAACGGAGAAAATTGCAGATTGCAGATTCACAAAATGAATAATTATGATGAAGGAAGATCAAAATATTATGGAAAAGTTGGATTTTTTAATGTCAGAATTTCTGGAAATGAAAAAAAGAACAACACATACCAGAACAGGAAAGAGACATGGGAAAATCCTTATTACTACCATTATTAAATGAAGGAGAAAACACGCAAACCATCATAGTGATGAATGCGCAGGGTTTAGTTACGAGTAACTCAAAAAGAAAAATAGAGTACTTAGAAGAACTAACCCAAAATGAAAAGAAAATAGATATAATGATATAAGTGAAACCTGGTATTCCAAGAGACTGGAATGATGATCAAATAAAAGGGTTCCAAACTTATAGATCAGATAGAAAAAATAGGAATCAAGGGGGAACCGCAATATATGGGAAAGACAAAAATCAAGGAAAAATATATGAGAAATATAGTAACTCAGAATGTGAACTAATAGCGGTAGAATTTGAATCTGAAAAATTGATGAACATAGTAATATATAGACCTCCTAATACTAAAGAGTTTGACTTAATAATTGAAAAATTGGATGATATATGTAGAAATCACAAGGACTGGACTATTCTCCTATCTGGTGACTTCAACTTTCCTTCGTAGAATGGAAAGAACGAATAGGAGATTGTGGTTGTACTTATACATATAAAAAAGAGGAGTAATAGTAGTGCAGAAGATAAGAGGCAATTTGAAAAGCTATTAGATATGCTACTAGAATACAACATTCAACAAATAAATCACCTGCCAACAAGAAAGGAAAATACTTTAGACCTAGTATTTGTGAAACGAGATGAATTATGTTAAAGAAATAATAGTTTATAATGCGAGTATTTCAGACCATAATGTCATAGAATTAACAGATCATTGCAACAGCAAGTGAAAATAAGAGTAAGCAAGAAATGAAAAAGTGGGAAGGATATGGAAATACAACTTCTACAGTAAAAAATATAAAATGGTCAGAAAATTATGAAGAATTAAACAAAGATTGGATAAACATTTCGTAAGTGATGACATAAGGGTAAATACGGAGATATTATATAAATATTGGAGAAAATAGTGGAAAAATATATACCGAAGAAGAAAAGTAAACATCATTCATGCATACCAAGAGACAGAAGGATCTTGTTCCAGAAAATCAGAAAGTGGAAAAAAGGTCTTGCAAAAGAAAAAAAATGCATGGAAAGTTATAGAACTAAAAAGTAAGATAGAAAATGCAGAACAAAAGATTATACAATCAAAAGAAAATGAAAACGGGACTTGGAGAAGAAAAAAACCCTATTAATTATCAAGCAAAACCCCAAACTATTATACTCATATGCGAGAAAGATGAATAAAAGAAGAATAGAAATAGGCCCTCTGAGAATTGAAGGGAGATTAACGAATGAAAAAAAGAAATTTGCAACATACTGGCAGAACGATATAAGAGAGAATTCACACCCTAGAATAATGAAGATAATGATATAGAAGTAAGGGAAGAAAATAGTGAATATTTAGCTGACATAGAAATTAATGAAGCTGATATTGTGCAGGCATTAAATGAAATTAAAAATGGAGCTGCTGCAGGGCCGGATGGAGTCCCTGCTATTTTGTTAAAGAAAGTAGTTCATTCTATCGCAAAGCCACTTGCAATATTATTAAGACAAGTGTAGATACACAACAGAAAACAGATAGTTTATTGCAAACGATGAGAAATCGGATGAAACCAAGGTAATATCCGGTGTGCCACAAGGTACGGTGTCTAGCTGCAATATTGTTTGTTATTATGATTGAAGACATAGACAGTAATGTTAAGATTCGGTAGTGAGTAGTTTCGCTGATGACACAAGAATAAGTAGAGAAATTACTTGTGATGAAGATACGGAACGCTCTACAAAGAGACCTTAACAAAGTATATGATTGGGCAGAGGTAAATAGGATGGTATTTAACTCTGATAAATTTTGAATCAATAAATTGATGGAGACAGAGAAGGAAAGCTATATGCATATATGGGGACCTAAGTAATGAGAACAAATCACAAATAAGGGAAGCAGTTAAAGACCTTGGTGTGATGATGAATAGGAACATGTTATGCAATGATCAAATAGCAATTCTGTTTGGCAAAATGTAAAGCAAAAATGGAATGTTGTTACGGCCACTTCAAACAAGAAAAGCTGAACACTATGATTATGCTTTAATAAAACATATGTTCGCTAGTCCACTTGAAATATTGCAATATGATATGGTACCCACACTATCAAAAGGATATTGCAACAAATGAGAGTGTACAAAAAGGTCCTTTACAGCTAGAATAAGAGAAGTTAAGGACCTAGACTACTGGGAAAGACTACAATCCTTAAAATTATATAGTCTAGAAAGGAGAAGAGAACGCTACATGATAATTCAGGCATGGAAACAGATAGAAGGAATAACAGAAAAATATCATGGAACTAAAAATATCAGAAAGAGCAAGCAGAGGTAGATTAATAGTGCCCAAAAAAACCTATACCAGGAAAAATAAGGAAAGCACACAGGAACTTAATCCACTACGCCACCAGCATCGATAATGCAGCGTCTATTCAATGCGTTGCCAGCTCATCTGAGGAATATATCAGGAGTGAGCGTAGATGTGTTTAAGAATAAGCTCGACAAATATCTAAACTGCTCATCCCAGACCATCCAAGATTGGAAGATGCAAAATTATACCGGAAGATGTACTAGCAACTCTCTGGTAGACATTAGAGGCGCCTCACATGAGGGACCTGGGGCAACCCGAACGAACTGTAAGGTCTGTAAGGTAAGGTAAGGTCTCTCTCTTCTTGAAACACAAGTAAATACTGTCAAAATCTCTCTCTCTCTCTCTCTCTCTCATCTCTCTCTCTCTCTCTCTCTTCTCTTGAAACACATAGAAAATACTGTCGAAATGTCAATCTGTCTCTCTCTCTCTCTCTCTCTCTCTCTCTCTCTCTTGAAACACATGAGAAAATTGCTGTAGAAATGTCATCTCTCTCTCTCTCTCTTCTCTCTCTCTCTCTCTCTCTCTCTCTCTCTCTCACATCTTTTTGTCTCGTTTTCTTTCCACGACTATGCCACTTGAAGTTGAATTCGCTCTCTCTCTCTCTCTCTCTCTCTCCTCTCTCATCGTCTCTCTCTCTCTCTCTCTCTCTGTTCACCTCACGAATATGCGACGTTTGATATCCTTAACGATTCGTTGATGCCTTGAGTTTTCTGGCTTTGGCCCCTGCAGTAAAATTGGCTTTGGAGAAGTGGATAATATCATGGGTTTTGGAATGCTTGTTCGTTGTGGGGGGAGGGGGGGGGAGGTTACCAGAGATTAGGATCCACTTGGTGACGGTTGTGGTGGTAGGGGGTGGGGGGGGGGGGGGGGGGGGGGGGTGGGGGGGGGGGAAGAGGTTGCACTGCAGCATCTTATTCTCTCGATTCTTGATAGTGCATTATCGATAAGAGAGAGAGATTCTTGGAGTCTGAGAAGAAAAAGAAAAGGTTCGTTTGACTGAATGACTGGTTCTTTCGAGGTGTATTCTTATGATTTTTTTTTTTTGTGTGTAGGGGGCTAGGGGAATGGGTGACCACTACCACAAAAATCTTCATAATATAAGTATCATGCTTCGTGATTTGAACAATTAATGAAATTTATACAAATAATTTGTTCTACAGATGAGTAGATAAGACTTCTTTTGAATAAAAATTGCTTTCATTGTTCAGAAACAAACCTGACCATTCATTTAAAGTTATCATTATTATTATTATTATTATTATTATTATTACTATATTATTATTATTATTATTATTATTATTATTATTATTATTATTATTATTATTATTATTATTCAGAAAATGAATCCTATTCATATGGAACAAGCCCACCACAGATGGTAATAAGAAATATAAAAGGAAGAGATCACTTATTAGAGGAAAATGTAAATAAAGAACTAGGTAGATATTATATATATATATATATATATATATATATATATATATATATATATATATATATATATATATATATATATTAATTATTGAAGTGTAAGGTGTAATGTTTTAGGGCATTAATACATTGCATTATTGCTCTACCTTTTAAGCAAAACGTTATTAGAAATGATAAGTTACTGTCATTGGATCAGATCTGATTACAATAATGTTGATACCGAAATAGCTATCAGTGATCTCTGTAATTTGACTTGACAATGATAATAGTTATGTGTTTTTTTCTAAGAGAAACACAAAGTTAGATGAACAAAACTAAACTATAAAAACTCCATATAATTGTCTTCTCTCGTGTAACTCTTTGTAACCTCTATGAATCTTGCTGAATTTCAAAACATTTCAAAACCTGCCCCAGTTTATATTTGATGTAGAATGAGCATGAAAACCAAAGTTAATCAGAATACTGGGTTAAGGGTTAAAGAGAAAGACCTACAAGGTAAGCGATACTGGAAGACGGGCTGGAATAAAGATAGATGCATTCTCTCTCTCTCTCTCTCTCTCTCTCTCTCTCTCTCTCTCTCTCATCCAGTTTTGTGATAGATGGGCCTCGGACATGGTCCGAGGGACACGGATGTATTCCAGAATCAGTAGCATGAATAATTCTTCATCGTTCTAATCTAATCGATGATGTTAAGTCCTTGAGAAGTAGATAGTCGTGTTGTATTTCCTCTGTAGCTTCTCGCTTTCTACAGAACTCTGTCCACGCCTGACCCCAGCGTACGTCCTGCTCGTTCTCCTGTCCTCCAACTACTGGCTTGGAATTGTGTATAACGCTATTATTTATTTGCGTAGTGAACTTTTTACTCGATCCCTTTTCTACTGTTATTCTGCGTGCCATGTTTTGTATAGTGCTTGTATTGTGTGATGAACGGTATTGCTGGATTATGAAATTTTAACTGACGTTCGTTTCTGGTTTTTTAACCATCTTTATTATGGCAAATAATGAATAAAAACCCGCCGAAAAGCAGTGCATATAAATGTTAAATAAATCTATGTTAGTTTTGTTATGAAGTAATTCAAACAAACGTCTTTATAGGAAAGTACGATTATTATTATTATTATTATTATTATTATTATTATTATTATTATTATTATTATTATTAGTCAGAAGATGAAACCTATTCATATGGAACAAGCCCACCACAGGGGTGATTGACATGGAATTCCAGCTTCCTATTATGGTGTTCATTATGAAGAAGGGGAGGTAAAAGGAAATGAAGAAAGAAGAGATCTCACTTATAAAAAAAATAAAAAACTAAATTAATAAAGGTCTAAAAATGCATTAAATCACACATCTTCGCTTGAACTTCGGAAGTTATATCAAGAACTTTCTTTCAATCTCCAAAAGAGATTGAAAAGTCGAGGGCGTTTAGAGCAATCGAGAAATAAAAATAAGAACAAAGACACATCATTAAAGGCCTTTAAAAATTGAGACGATTCCAAATTCCCGGCGTCCGCAATTTCGAGAAATTCCCATTCTCTTAAATCTGGGGATTTTGGAACAGAAGAACTCGAGACGCAATTAGGAATCGCCGACGACTTAATGGAGTATTCATGACTCCCCTGTAATAATGAATGCGACACATTTGCATAGGTTTTTATTTCTTCCTTCGTTTTCATTTCATGGAGGTTTCGCAACTGTGGGTATTATTCTGTTCTATTTGATGTTACCAGGTATTGTACATATAATCATGGAGACATGTTCTGTGTGATATTAAAATTTTTATGATTGTAAAGTCTACGTGTATATTATTCTTTCATATAAGTAGTTTTTATTGTAATATTTCATTTTTAGTTCATTTGCTCAGGTGGGTATGACAATAAAACTTCCATAGCTAACTTTATTTAGCAATTATAAATGAAAATATAAGAATTTGATACGTTTTCTGATCAATATTTTTCTGGCAAATGAAGCATATAAAAAAGCTTATCATTATTTGCTTTAATAAGAGACTAATAACTGAAAATGAAAGCTTCTAACCTCAACCCAAAACAGAATCATTAGAATCAGCCATCGAAAGCACAAGTCTCCCAGAATAACCCTCTGGATTTAATCAAGCCTAAGATTAATTAGAAACATTGAATTTTTACTCCCCAACAAGTATTATGTTCCATGTCCCTTCACGAGAGAGGAGCATATTGCCTATGACACAGACGGGTGGGTTATGAAGCCTTCATCATTTGCATAATCAATAGGTTTCGTTCCCCCCTGTGTCAGTCAGCACGTGTTCCTGTCCGACTTATTACTTGCTAGAATATAAAATATTAATGTGTGTTTTTGGTATCGTGATCTGATGGGCTCCAATAAGCAGGCGATGACATGTGAATGTTTCTTGCATGCTGGTGATTTAAAATTGGGTGGTTTTCATAGTTAATACTTGTGATTAGAATTATATATATATATATATATATATATATATATATATATATATATATATTATATATATATATATATATATATATATTATATATATATATATATATATATATAGTATATATATATATATATATATATATATATTACTGTATATACATGTATATATATATAGTATATATATATATATACGTATATATTAATATATATATATATATATATATATATATAGATATATATATATATATTATTATATATATATATATATATATATATATATATATATATATATATATAAATCTATACTATATATATATATATATATATATATATATATATATATATATATATATATAATATATATATATATATATATAATATATATATATATATATATATATATATATATATATATATATATATATATATATATATATACTCAGTTACATTCTCCTTTGTAAATTAAAGTAAACATTAGATTTTTATTCAATCCCAGAATTAAATGACACATGAAAAAACTATTTTCAGTCATCGGATGTTTATAATATCAAGTAATGACTTATTTTACCGATACTATTTTATCAGACTAATATTTATAATAAACCTGGGGTCCTTATGTTTTATATTACAATTGTATAATAAAATTACCTATAAAAATAAATAGTCCTTTTTACGATGAACAATGTCTACGCATAGACTTTCTAATGAAGAAAAGTCTAACATTTCTCAGACTGTATCTCCATAATTATTTCCACAATGGTATCATCAGAAAAAACAGAAAAATACCCATTATAACGAAACCTCCTTGAAATGAAAGAGCCGTCAAGTGAAATAGAAAAAAACAAAAAACTATGCAAATGCGTCGCATTCCCCATTACAGGGAGTCATGAATACCCTATCAAGTCGTCGGCTCTTTCTAATTGCATCTCGAGTTCCTCTGTTCCAAAATCCCACGATTTAAGAGAAGGAGAATTTCTCGAAATCTAGACGACAGAACTTTGGGAACGTCTCATTTTTAAAGGTCATTAATGGCTTCTCTGATTTCTTGTCTGCTTTTGCTTCTATTCTCGATGACTGTCAGTTCCCCTGGCTTTGTAATATAATTTGGAAACTGTAAAAAAGAAAAAGAAAAAAACGGTCCTCATATAACTACGAAAGTTCAAGAGTAGATGCAATTCCTGACTCCATGAATAGTATTAACCTTGCGTTTTAATAGATTTTTAGGTATTCATGAATAACTTATTTATTTTTTTCATTCTTTCCGTATGTCCCTTTACCTCCAGTTACTTTTTCCTAAGGAGCACCATATTTGGAGGATTGAACCTCAGGTCAGGGCCCTTTGAGTTTGTTCCATATGAATAGGGTTCATCTGCTGAATCATATAAATAATAATAGTAAATAATAATAATAAATAATAATAATTAAAATAATAATAATAAAAAATCATCATCATCATCATCATCATAATAATAGTAAATAATAATACTAATAACAATAATAATAATAATACAACTACAGCATTGTATCTCAAATCACCATGCACCCAAATGGATGACCCCACAGGAAGAACATTCATTAGTACAAAAAAGACAAGAGCAAGGGAAATATAGCCAGTAACTACAGGCCTATCACCTGCCTACCAATAATGTGGAAGTTATTAGCAGGTATCATCAGTGAAAGGCTATACAATTACCTAGAAGAGACAAACACCATCCCCAACCAATAGAAAGGCTGCAGAAGGAAGAATAGGGGCGCAAAATACCATGGTCATGATAGACAAAATGGTAATGAAGAACAGTAGGAGAAGGAAAAACCAACCTAAGCATGGCATGGATAGAATAATAAGAAAGCCTTCGACATGATACCACACACATGGTAATAGAATGCCTGAAAATATATGGGGCAGTGGAAAACACCATCAGCTTCCTCAAAAATACAATGTGCAACTGGAATACAATACTTACAAGCTCTGGAATAAGACTAGCAGAGGTTAATATCAAAGAAGAGGGATCTTCCAGGGCGACTCACTGTCCCCACTACTCTTCGTAGTAGCCATGATTCCCATGACAAAAGTACTACAGAAGATTGGATGCCCGGGTACCAACTCAAGAAAAGAGGCAACAGAATCAACCATCTGATGTTCATGGACGACATCAAGCTGTATAGGTAGAGCATCAAAGAAATAGATACCCTAATCCAGACTGTAAGGATTGTATCTGGGGGACATCAGGATGGAGTTTGGAATAGAAAATGCGCCTTAGTCAACATACAAAAACAAAGGCAAAGTAACGAGAACTGAAGGGATAAAGCTACCGGATGGGAGCACATCAAACACATAGATGAGACAGGATACAAATACCTGGGAATAATGGAAGGAGGGGGATATAAAACACCAAGAGATGAAAGACACGATCAGGAAAGAATATATGCAGACTCAAGGCGATACTCAAGTCAAAACTCAACGCCGGAAATATGATAAAAGCCATAACCACATGGGTAGTGCCAGTAATCAGATACAGTGCAAGAATAGTGGAATGGACGAAGGCAGAACTCCGCAGCATAGATCAGAAAACCGTAAAACATATGACAATACACAAAGCACTACACCCAAGAGCAAATACGGATAGATAATACATAACTCGAAAGGAAGGAGGGAGAGGACTACTAAGTATAGAGGACTGCGTCAACATCGAGAACAGAGCACTGGGGCAATATCTGAAAACCAGTGAAGACGAGTGGCTAAAGAGTGCATGGGAAGAAGGACTAATAAAAGTAGACGAAGACCCAGAAATATACAGAGACAGGAGAATGACAGACAGAACAGAGGACTTGCACAACAAACCAATGCACGGACAATACATGAGACAGAGTAAAGAACTAGCCAGCGATGACACATGGCAAAGGCTACTGAGGGGAGAGCTAAAGAAGGAAACTGAAGAAATGATAACAACGGCACAAGATCAGGCCCTAAGAACCAGATATGTTCAAAGAACGATAGACGGAAATAACATCTCTCCCAATATCTGAAAACCAGTGAAGACGAGTGGCTAAAGAGTGCAAGGGAAGAAGGACTAATAAAAGTAGACGAAGACCCAGAAATATACAGACAGGAGAATGATAGACAGAACAGAGGACTTGCACAACAAACCAATGCACGGACAATACATGAGACAGACTAAAGAACTAGCCAGCGATGACACATGGCAATGGCTACTGAGGGGAGAGCTAAAGAAGGAAACTGAAGAAATGATAACAGCGGCACAAGATCAGGCCCTAAGAACCAGATATGTTCAAAGAACGATAGACGGAAATAACATCTCTCCCATATGTAGTAATGTCCGGCACTTGCAAAGAACCAGTACATAGAGAAGCATGATTCAGTGGCAAAAGCCCTCCACTGGAGCCTGTGCAAGAAAAGTCCGCTACCTTGTAGTAATAAGTGGTACGAGCACCAACCTGAGGGAGTGATAAAAAACGATCAGGCAAAGATCCTCTGGGACTATGGTATCAGAACGGATAGGGTGATACGTGCAAATAGACCAGACGTGACGTTGATTGACAAAGTCAAGAAGAAAGTATCACTCATTGATATCGCAATACCGGGGTGGGACACCAGAGTTGAAAGAGAAAGAGAGAAAAAAAATGGATAAGTATCAAGATCTGAAAATAGAAATAAGAAGGATATGGGATATGCCAGTGGAAATCGTACCCATAATCATAGGAGCACTAGGCAAGACCCCAAGATCCCTGAAAAGGAATCTAGAAAAACTAGACGCTGAAGTAGCTCAAGGACTCATGCAGAAGAGCTTGATCCTAGAAACGGCGCACATAGTAAGAAAAGTGATGAACTCCTAAGGAGGCAGGATGCAACCCGGAACCCCACACTATAAATACCACCCAGTCGAATTGGAGGACTGTGATAGAGCAAAAAAAAAATATATATAATAATAATAATAATAATAATAATAATAATAATAATAATAATAATAAAATAATAATAATAATAAAAAATATTTAGGTAGAAGACCCTCTTTCAAACATGTTTTATAGAAGGAGATTGCTATATTATTATTATTATTATTATTAGTTGTTATTATTATTATTATTATTATTATTATTATATTATTATTATTATATATTATTATATTATTATTATTATATGTGAATAATAATAATAATAATAATAATAATAATAATAAGCATCATGCACATGCCACTATTGCGACAGTAATTCCGTTTCATGAACAGAGTTGAAAGTTTGAAACCAGGATTACAGACAATATTGTTTGTATATTGACTGTCGATAACACCAAGTTCAGTGCCGGAACGGAAATAGGATTTAAGAAAACCATAGAGGGAGGGAAAATATATCTAAGAAAATATCCACATATATCTTCAGTATGGAGACACTAAAACCTAAATTGTACTAAACTGCAGTCAGATTCAAATGTCTCCAATACACTGGAGGGGGCTCATGTAGGTATGTGGATTTCTTAAATAAATTTTCCCTGCAATTTGTGGTTTTTTTAATTTTAAATTTCGACACTGCTCTGTTGTAGACAGTTGATATATCAGATATATTATCCGTGTGCACATAATTTGAAACTTTTATTAATATTTGTCTAAACAAATCACTGTCATTTAATTAATATACTGCTTTGAATAACTACTTTGTTCTCCACTTTGTGCTATTTCTTATCAATTGTACCACATAATTTGAAACTTTTATAAAAATTTGTCATAACGAATCACTGTCAATTAATTAATATACTGCTATAAATAACTACTTTGTTCTCCACTTTGTGGTATTCCATATAAATTTTTCCTTTTGAATTTTTTTTTTTTGCTCATACTTCTAACATTTAGATTATTTAGCTCTCTACAACCGGACGTTAAGTTACAAGGAAGCCTCAAGCGTTATAGACTTCAAGGAACTTAATGACATCTACGCTTTAGAAAGAGAAAATTAAACACAACTGACTGCACGAGTTAACTAAATGTCTAGACTAACTTTGAGAGGGAAGCTTTGTACGCCCTTAAGTATTAATTTGAAGTTGCGATGAGCCTTCAGTCCAGGCGCTGTTTGCATGGAAGATGAACACCGAAATCTTCCAGTGCTTCAAAGATTAATCCGTCGTCGTGTTCATTCAGTAAGAAATTCCGAGAGATTTTAATTTACTTGGGCTGAAAAACGAACGAAAGTGGTACTAAAAAAACAAGAAAGTAGAACGAATGAAAATAATGAATTAGGAGTTTGAAAAATTAATCAACTGACCTTTTGGTTCTGGAAGAATTCAGCTAACAGATCACAAGAGCTTAAGAATAAATAGCTCGTACTGAAGACTGCAAGACGTATTTAACACTAGCAGAGAATCGTTTTAAAAATAGTCAGGGTGAAAATTAAGGATTGACGAAATCTACGTAAGTTAATAAATATGTGGGTAGCTGAATATACACGTCGACAGCTGAGAAATGTATTTTACTGACCTCTTGTTCATCAGTCTATTTTCACATTTTTATTTGTCTCATTGGGTCTATCACTTCTGGCACGTAGGATGTCTTTTTATTTATTTAAGAGAAAGTTTAAAATAGAGAGAGAGAGAGAGAGAGAGAGAGAGAGAGAGAGAGAGCGAGAGAGAGAGAGAGAGAGAGAGAGAGCGAGAGGAGAGAGAGAGAGAGGAGAGAGCGCGAAGAGAGACTGACATAGTCAAACAGCATTTCAAATAAGACTGCAACCTTTTATCAGGAACACTGTGCCTTGTTTATCTGAGTCATAGTTATAATGAATGAGGAAATGAAGTAATTAAGGACCATAGAATAGGGGAATGGAAAGAGCAATAAAATGAAAATGAAAAAAATGCCTTAGTACGAATAATAAACAGGAGGATGAGAGAGGAGAGAGAGACGAGAGATAGAGATGAGGGAGAGAGATAGACCGAGAGAAGAGAGATAATCTACCTAGTATAATAATGAGATTAATGAAGAGAAGGGGTGAGCTATGTTTTCAAGTTCTTTCGTTCAGCGAATGAAAATGTACCACATCCTGAAACGCTTAATTAAAGACAAACACAATCCAAGCTGTGATCTAGAAAAAATGTTGGAAAGAACGAGCAACGCAGATATCTCCAATCACTTTAAAAACGACAGATTCACTGAGGCACTCGCGAGGAAACAACACGGGGACGTAACACTGATCTTGGGATATGACTTGGCCATAAACTCCAGCAGACAATTTGGAAAAAAATGACAATCGATGACATTAGGACAGTTCAAAGGAACTCTCGTAATAAGGAATGATTATGAGTTAGCGATGGGGTGTGATATATATATATATATATATATATATATATATATATATATATAAATATATATATATAATATAGATATATATATATATATATATATTATATATATATATATATATATAATATATATATATATTATATATATATATATATATTATATATATGTGTGTGTGTGTGTGTGTGTGTGTGTGTGTGTGTATGTATGTATGTATGTATGCATGTATATATCTTATATATATATATATATATATATATATATATATATATATATATATATATATATATATACATATATATATATATATAAATATATATATATATATATATATATATGTATATATGTATATATATATATATATATATATATATATATATATATATATATATATATATATATAATATATAAATGTATATATATATATATATATATATATATATATATATATATATATATCTATATATATATATATATATATATGAGTACACGAAACCCCATCACAGTAGCGTGGGTGAAACCTTTTGTAAGTCATAAAAGCGTGAAATTAGAGTTTGACAAGTGTTCTCACACTGAGGGAGACATCAAAGGGCCATTTTTTTTTGGGTTTTTGTTCTTTGTGATTCTCTCGTAATTAAATAGAAGAGAAGATTTATAAAGCTTCGTGATACGTTCTTTTTGACGTGATGAATTTTGCGCTCGGTTTAACTAGGTAAGAGAATCGGATATCATACAATGGTTATTATCTGCTGTTT
>NC_061100.1:31737466-31749966 GCF_015104395.2 Macrobrachium nipponense
CAACCAAGAGATGCCTTCCTTCAGACTATGCTATCACAAAGGCATGAGCATTCTTCCGTTTTATTCATATGCTAATTTCTTTGATAGTTCTCCGTTTGGATGAGGGTCTTCAGAGGTTATTGGGTTGGGGGGGGGGGTGCAGAAAAATAAATTAATAATGACATCATAGTGAGAGAAAATTTCAAAAAAGAGTAACGAAGAGAGAGAGAGAGAGAGAGAGAGAGAGAGAGAGAGAGAGAGAGAGAGAGAGAGAGAGAGAGAATTTAAAGGAAAAAAAGATCTGTTTTAAAGTCAAAGAAGGGTCCGAAGATAATTTGTAACAGAATAATGTAAAACAGAGAAATGAATTCAAAGAGAGAGAGAGAGAGAGAGAGAGAGAGAGAGATTCGTAACTGAGAGCTCAAAGAGAGAGAGAGAGAGAGAGAGAGAGAGAGATTCAAGCTTCGAAGAGTTTGGTGTTCAGTTGAAAGAAGTTACAGAAGATAGTGAAAAATATTAAAAGAAGAGAGGGGATTTTAAAAAAGAAAAATTGAATTGTTAAATTAATGGATAAGAATATAATAAAATTACTAAAATACAATGTGAAATTTTAGGGTGGTAATACTCTGCATCATTCGCTTGACGTTTTGAGGTACTGATTGCACACCTTAATGGTAACCGACAGCAACGGAGAGAACAATGCCTTGAACAATTAACTACTAAGAGGCCTTCTTCATAAGGTAAATAAATACCTAACAAGACATAACAACATTAGCTAGTTAGCTGAGATAATGCACACCACTCAACCAGAAAATGATGAAGCAGAGAGCCATATATAAGTCAATTTTTGAATCACTGACTGACCTGTATTATGTTGTTCCCGTTGGCCTCAGTTGAGCGGTATTCCACCTTTTGGGGGATCGTTGGTGACAATATTTTCTCCAAAAGGCGTCTAAATCTCTTAACTAGAAGCTCCTGTCTCAGGATATAGAGAAATGTAATACCAAAGGTCACTGGCTTTCCTTAGGGCAGAGGGGAAGGGGGGAACTTTAGTACCACTAGCCATCACAAGGGTACCTGTCGAATTTATTTGTCTGACTTTATATTCAAATAAATATATATTATATATATAATATATATAAATATATATATATATATATATATATATATATATATATATATATATATATATATAGTATATACATATATATATATATATATATATATATATATATATCTATATATATATATATATATATATATATATATATATATATATATATATATATATGTGGTATATATATTACATATATATTATATATATATATATATATATATATAATATATATATATATATATATATATATATATAAATATATTTATATATATATATATATATATATTATATATATATATATATATATATATATATATATATATATATATATATATATATATATATATATATATATCATATATATAATATATATATATATATGGATGTATATATATACACACACACATATATATATATATATATATATATATATATATATATATATATATATATATATATATATATATGTAAGTGTTTACATAATAAAATATGGAATGTTAGTCCATATATATAAAAGTCTAAAACTAAAGAGGTCAACCAGATTGCTTGCAGGAATGTGATCAGACTAGAGACGCTAAAGATGACGTATACAATAAGTATGTAGGCTAAGATAACATGCCGTCACCTGTAGTCATTCAATTGTTTATAAACATTAGTCCAAGCTCCCTGCTTGAGACAACTACCGCCTACGTGATCTGTAGCGTGTCTCATTTGATTGTGTGTTCGTATGAAACTATGTCATCTGATAGTATGTTCATATGTTCGAACTACTGTCTGTTCCTTCATAACTTGTAACAGAGATGTTAGACAGGCAAGAACAGAGTTAGTGATCGTCATTAGAAGACCTGTACCTCTTTACCTAAGCTTTATCATGTAGAGGAATAGGATTAGCCATCATCATTGGCAGAAGCGATCAAGCTATCGTTATTAGAAGACTTGTACAATCATATCTGATCTTCACCATGTAAAACTTCAAGAATATATCTATTTTTCTTATACTCGAGTTTTCTACAAGAACCTCACCGAACCATGAGTTTAACACATCGTCGTAAAGATAATACCGACTTCGTAAGTGATCTACAAAACCCCAGACACTCCATTGAAGATGGAAGTGCAATACCAACCGACTTAGCGTATAGATTATCGCTAGTCTAACATTACCTCATAGGGCGCCTTATCATACAAGGCACAAGCCCTAATATTGGTGGCCAGCGGACCAGAAGAACTCTACAACGTCCTGCGAAGAAAAAACAGAATAGTAAATCATGAAGTCAACGACGACGAAAGCAGCAGATTCTTCAAGCAACCTAGTAATCATCATTAGTGAGCGACTTCAGAAAACAACAAGATTCGTCAAGCAACTTAGTATCATCGTTAGTGAATAACTTCAAGAAACAAAACCGACGTGTCCTTTTCCTACGGCAACGGAAGCTTCGTCTCTCATTAGAATCATTCAAGAAAACATCGTTAGTGAGCGTTTCCGGCACTGCAAGAAACAAACCGAACGCGTCTGCAGCATCGGATTTTCAAGGGCTCGAATCATCGAAACAACGCGCACGGGGGAAACTGAAGCCAAACCAGGTCGTCCGCTAAATAGAGAAGGAGGACCAAGGCCGTGTGTCGTTTATCGGAACACCGTGACTTCCCACAAAAGCAAGCTAAGTACAATTTTTTATTCATTTGGAGTAACTTTGAGTGTTTCCTTTGCAGGTCGAATTTCGTTATTCTGCTGCTGAAGTTACGAGACATTCTTAATCTTACTTTTTTACAGAAATTATCTATATCATTGAGATTTCGCTACTGCGAGTTTTTATCTTTGAGTGTCTGTTTCCAGAAGTTCTACTGAAATATCATAATCATAATACTATGTTAACTTTATCATTTTTGGTGATTATTAATCCCTTACGTAACAAATATATTAAACAGTGAATATGCGTTTACGCAGTGGACGTCTGTATTTATACAGATGCATGGATAGGGTCGTTAAGCACCGTAGTGATTAGAAAACACACACACAAAAAAAAACAAGTGGAACAACCCGTACAAATCTATAATAAATTAGAGGTAACACTATTTCGGGTCATGACAATAAATGCTCCTTTGCAAAGTCCCGATCGCAGTTTTAGCCTTGAGTTTTTTGAGTTATATAAAATATCGAACCTCAATGACTCAACTCAACTTTAAAAATACGGCTGGATTGCAAGGAATAACATGTCTGTAAAAAACTTTCATCAGGCTAAATGCGCTGACCAGGATCCCTCACTATTTTCAAATTTTAGCAAAGAATGAAGTACAAACAGTTAATATTGAATGCGTAGTGATAACTTGTCTTATTAGTAATCGCTCAGTTCCTAATAGTTCGTCATTCATTGCTTTATACGTAACCAGCACATAATGCTAAAAACACACAATACGTTGCCGATGGTAATAAAGAGAAGGATCCTAATTATTACAAAAGAAATAGAAATCAGTAGCCCGTTCAGAATCAACAAGCAAACTCGGTGACTGTGTCACCTAGTCAAGCGGTCAAGGTTAGTTAAATCTGCCGAGTTTTCAAAGCGAAGCAAATTCCACACAATAAGCGACTCTAGCAGAGTGGGGAAAAGCGATGTTGGTTCATACCAATATATTTTTGAATTAAAAAGGATTTTTCCTATGAAACACACAACCGTATAAAGTAATCAGAGCAGGTTTCGTTTTTTTTTTTTTGTTTTTTTTTTTTTTTAATACATAAGTTATTATAAGTAGTGGGTGGATAAAGCCCGACTGTACGCGCCGTAAAAATTAGAATATCTTGTTTATTTCTTTAGTAGACGTAATATCTTGTATTTACGGACTCACCGTCTGTTGTTCGAACTTCCCTAATGAGAAGTCCGGATAAGCTGAGCGCTTACAGATACCTCTATAGTTATAAAAAACATTGATCTGTATCTAGTGTAATTGTAAGATTCATCTAGGGTAATACAAAATATTCTTACATCCTGCAAAATAAGGCGTGTTTATCAAAGGAAAATCCTATAAACCAACCTTCAAACATAGTAAAATCCGTTTGAAACAAAAATGAGACAGTTAATCAAATAATAACTTATATAAAGGAACTATACATTTGTCTCATAAATCGTAACATTGTTCAAATGACCCAACAGAATTCTCCCACAACCGCAGTCGTACTTTGCACGCAAAATCTCGAGAAGCATGCCACCCTCGAATGTCTTAGTGCGTGTAAAAAGACTTTGCTGGGAAAATGAAATTTTAAACCTTCCGACACTCTGAAATATAACGATTTCCGCGAACAAAGCCCTAAAAGTATACATATCGTGGATACAGAATTATAAATAATCGCATTTTTTATTGTTGCTAATTTTTATCACGCCCAACCAGTCGTGGATGAATCTCTCTGATAATCTATCTAAAGTAATATCCGCAAAGTCATTCAAGCAGAGGTGATTCAGCATGAATTTTTTTTTATCTTCTACCTGAATACCAGGAAGTTTCTCCACTAGCGAGTGATCTCTGAAAAGAAAAACGGATGTAATTTAACACAAAATACGGTCTAGGACAAACTAAAGCTATTTACGTACCTTCGTATAGATTCTCAATGAAATTTTAAAATAGAGATAAATGACGAAGTTGAAAAATGTTAAGTAATAGGAGCCATTAGGAATCAAATAAGCCCATATAATTTTTCCCTCAAACGTCATGCCATAAAAGATCGGACTTGGCGTATCTGCGCAGATTACTGTCGCTTAAACAAGGAAACGACTTCCGATAGTTTTCCAGTGCGATGTACCGACGACATCTTATCTCTGTTAGGTTAGAATAAATTTTTTTTTTTTTTTTTTTTTTTTTTTCACCAACTTGGACTTACTTAAATGCTTTTACCAGATACCATGACCTAAGTGATTGTACCTCAGCACCGTTTTTCAGCACACCCAGGGGACATTATCAATTTTTACGTATGCCTCCGGCTTACGTTGCGCCCAAATTACAATATAGTGTTTGGAGACTTTTAGGGATAACCTACATGCCTATATGGTTGGTCTTATACTTTTCTAATACCTTAGAAGTACATTCACATAAAGTAGAGCTAGTGCTACAGAGACAAAGACAAATAATCTCAGAGTAAAATATCTAAATGTGAGTTTTTAAAACCGAACATGTTTATCTAGGTTTTTATGTGTCTGGTCAAGGTCTTAAAGTAGTCCGTGGTAAGGTGTCGGCTATTCATAACTTCCGGTACCTATTAACGTAAAAGGGGGATACAGCACTTTTGCGCTGTAGTGGGTATTACAATCGTATGTAAATATGTAACTCTTCAATCATGACAGCTCTTTAACAGATCTTACGAAGAAAGCGTAGATTGATTATGGTCTGAAAGCATCAACAGGCGTTCGATATCTTAAAAGCGGAATAATGCAGCTTACCTAACTTAAAAACTCCCTGATTTAAATAAGGAATTTTTTTTTATTGCAACAGACGCCTCAGACCAAGGGGTAGAGGTATACTACTTCAGCAATATGATAAACAGTTCTTTCCTATAGCTTTTTATTCACGTATAAACTAAAGCCCTCTGAAAGTAAATATTGCAGTAATAGCAAGGAAGGGCTAGGTATCTTTAACTCACTAGTACATTTTAAGTTCATAATCTATGGCTTATCCTGATAAGTCCTTACTGAACATGAGTCCTTTACCGATTTGTTTTTCAAAGGCTTTAATCACAGTCCAAAAAGGAACTCGGTGACAAATGATCATTCAGGTCTTTGGAGCCAAGATAAGATATCTACCTGGGAAAGCAATTATCATAGCTGACGCATTATCCCGCAATCCGCACCATACTGCAAAGAACCATTAATTAGAAAATACTAAAAAGATATAGAAACATCCGTACCTATTGTTAAAACCGTATCTAAACAAGAAAATTCCTTAACCCAAGAGATCGCGAGCATTGAATATCTGGGTCGTGAGCGCAGAACTGTTACAAACTGAACAAAGAAACAGAGTCAGCAGCAATAAACACCAAACAATAAACACTTCGAAACGGAAACAGGGTCAGCGGCTAAGCAAAAACAATACACACTTCGAGCAGAACCCTAAAGCAAAAAGTATACTTAAGGTATGTGTATCAGAATAATGTAATCAAATGTAGTATTATATGTAGGTCCGTGACGAGGAAAACCCGAAGAACACAGCAGATGACTAACGACCAGGTAGTAATAATAATCTCTTTCATACCAATCGTCATAAACTGGTTGCATTCCGTCATCCAGGGTTCCATAGTATGTCACAGAAAGCCAAATCACTATTTTTACTGGCCTACAATGCTTACAGATATAAAAAAGCACATAACTAATTGTAACATGTGTCATGAAACAAGGGATACACTAAGACACCTGTCAGTTTTAGGAGCCTATCCTGTGCCAAATCAATCCTTGAAAGAATATACGTAGAATTATTAACAGAATTACGAGTCTGACAGAGGAATAAACACTTCTTAGTGTTAATAGTTCCTTGACACGTTATAGAATTAATAGCACTAAAAACAAACACCGCAACTGAGTGCGTTACGAATATTTATGAGTGCTAAATCAGTAAATATGGAATTCAACACATAATAAGCTGTGACTCGGGTGGTGTAAATCAATAATAATCTCCTTAACACGTTGTGTGAATTCCTTTCCATTAAGAAAACCAATAATATATTTTATCACCCAGAGTCATCGGTTTTGGTAGAATAAGAGATAAATAAAAAAAGTGTCAATGTCTTACGAGTTACAACTCGTGATATTGGATCCAAACTGGATTATAGCGGTTCTCGCGGTTTTAAATACCTTTATCATTTATATCTTGTATCTATAGAATTGATGCCGCAAGTAGCCTTATACGGTACGCCGCTAGAACACTTTTCCACATATTCAAGCCAACCATTAATTTATCAAATATATATATAAAAAAATTTTATATAAATAAAATAAATATAAAAAAAAAAAATAAGATAAATATGGATACAAGTGGAGTCAATATAATACACTCCGTAAGAAGTCGGAAGGGTTAGGGTTCAAATTATAATAAAAAGGAAATCAACGATAAAATCAATAAGCAAAACGTAACCATAGATAATTAAATATCCAAATATATATTGCGTAAAGATTTGAACTCTAACTTAACGCTTTAGTAATGACAAATAAGCTAAAAGTTCAAACACATATCCAAAATCTACTGACATATTGTCTGTCCCGGTGATTTATATTCGTAGTCAATGAAAAAAATTAAATAAATAAATAAATAAATAACTAATAATAAATAAAATAAATAAAATAAAATAAAAGAGATTTTAAAGTCAGAAGTCTAGAAGTGAAAATGTTATCTATGGAATAATCCTATATGAATCTTATACAGGGCTAATAATATATATAGAATTTGTATGGAAACCTTTTTCATATAGTTTGAATAAGGAATATTTATTTAACATAATGCCAACATGAAACTAATATATTGTTTCAATTTTGGTACTGTTGTTTTTTTTTTTTCAGACATTCTTCTCATGCGGGTGGAGAATTAAAACACTAAAATATCATTTGAAAATACTAAAGTCGTATCTCTTACAGCAAGTAACGTACTCTTAGCTGGCTGAGAGCAATCTCCTGCCAAGTGACGACGTCATCATTGCCGTATCAGCATTTGTTCCTTTTAACCTCTATAAATCTGCTTACACAGGCTTCATCTGTGTGTCGTCTCTGCTTGCAAAAGCAGATTGACTGGAGAAAGGAATGCTTAGTTCATGAACTTCACATGTGGTTCATAGGTCACATGACAAGGCCACATAACATATTCTTATCCGTGTGTGTAATGCAATTAGTTAAGGACTTGTAATCATTTTAAAATTAATGAACAATATAAGCAAATAGAATTTCTATAACAACAAAATGAATTAATTTTTTTTTTCTGAACCTCATAGACATTTAGAAGTATCAAGATATGTATATATGAAATATTTACTTGCAACATTAGCCTATTACAATTCAAGTAAACATTCATGGGAAAATGTCACATTTCTTGAAAAACCCCCCAAGTTATATATAAATTAGTTACATAGTGGGGTTTTTTCGTTGCATCTCCTACCTATTAATAATGTTTTAAAAGTTAACCTCAGAGGATGCGCACGAGAAAATTGAATATGAAACTTTTGTTAGGGCACATAGAATCATGATTAATCTTCTCTTTGACTCTTATGTTGCCTGGCAATCTTACAATTAGCTCCGTTTTCCACTTCTTTGTCTAGTAACTTACTACCAGTAATATCGAATTTTCTTTTGAGATTCGTAATGATATCTATTTATTTATAATTCTGGATATTTTTACAAGTCATCATAGACCTGGATAGGTTCACTCATTGTTAATGCCATGGATAAAAAAGTTTGTACAGCGGACTCTTTTGAATTCCGAAATATCAGCGAATTCATGTGGGTTAAGTCTGGTCTAAATGGCTCTCTCCCCTCTACCCCCTGTATTTGGATGTTGTCTGAATTTACTTTGCCCTTGTGACAAGTATAATTTCACTTGCAGGCTGATTATGGAACCTGGTTACAGTATCCTGCAGTACGAGAGTTTCACATAGCAACTTCAAAAAATCGTTCGTCGCAGCGGACGACTACAGTCAAGTAACAACCGCCTACAATGTGAAAGGAATTTCATGGACTTCTTCGACCGACACCGTATCTCGTCGTTAATCTCGTTTTAAAATGCGGAACGCTCCAGCGGCTGTCGAATTCGACTACAATAAGGGACATACTTTCGACAATTACGACCCGAAGGATATTCAACTCTACTTTGCTGGCGAAGGACTCGTGCTGGGGATGTTTTTTTTTTTTATTCATCGCGAACGTAATCGTGTAGCTTAGGATGCAGAGAATAAGTATGAGCGCAATATAGAATGTTGGACCCGCCCAGGCAAATTTTACCCCTTGTTTTAACCATTGAAAAAAGGCCGTTTCATTTGCTATAGGTGGTTGTCTGGAACTGTGTAATGGACGAAAAGTTGTTCGAACGCTAGTTAAAAGTGAAGTAGTATAACCTCGGTCATGTATCCTATATATATAAAGTATCATGTATCCTATATCTATAAATGATCATAAATAACAGAATCGAAATATATTTTTTGCGTGTACGCACTAGGAATCTATATATAAATGATCATAAATAACAGAATCGAAATATATTTTTTGCGTGTACGCAAATAGGAATCTATTTAAAGTGCACATATATTAATCATAATTATATGAATCCATATACATATGTATAACAAATCAGGTAGCCTATAATCAATCTGTTATCTTTTATCTTACCAATAATCTGCAGTTATATATGAGTTAGTATATTGATTAATGAATCAGATATATAACATTTAGCATAAAATCAACGAATCAATCAGCATAAACCTTAATAATTTTATCAAT
Organism: Macrobrachium nipponense; assembly: GCF_015104395.2. Lineage (NCBI taxonomy): Eukaryota > Metazoa > Arthropoda > Malacostraca > Decapoda > Palaemonidae > Macrobrachium > Macrobrachium nipponense. The sequence continues at coordinate 31,747,016 of NC_061100.1, forward strand.
TCATATATGAAATTTTTTATCAGTTAAAATATGATTTTTATCATGTTAATCTTCATTCCATGCAATTATCAGAGTACATTAGTATTTTCTGTAGCATGTGTATCTTAAAGAGATGAAGTGAAAACTGTATCATTATATATCACGTGATCACTATTATTTCCAATATCATTGTTTTTATATTTTATTACTTGAATCAATTCATGTACACCATGAATTTTTATTTCCTTATATATATATATATATATATATATATATATATATATATATATATATATATATCATATATATATATTCACATAGTGTCTGTATCACACTCCTATAAGTCAAATGCAAGTCAAGTTTGGAGTTAATATCAGTGGTTGGTTTGGTAGCTGACCGAGCTGATGTAAGTGTTTGACATAATAAAAATATGGAATGTTAGTCCATATATATAAAAGTCTAAAACTAAAGAGGTCAACCAGATTGCGTTGCAGGAATGTGATCAGACTTAGAGACGCTAAGATGACGTATACAATAAGTATGTAGGCTAAGATAACATGCCGTCACCTGTAGTCATTCAATTGTTTATAAACATTAGTCCAAGCTCCCTGCTTCAGACAACTACCGCCTACGTGATCTGTAGCGTGTCTCATTTGATTGTGTGTTCGTATGAAACTATGTCATCTGATAGTATGTTCATATGTTCGAACTACTGTCTGTTCCTTCATAACTTGTAACAGAGATGGTAGACAGGCAGAACAGAGTAGTGATCGTCATTAGAAGACCTGTACCTCTTTACCTAAGCTTTATCATGTAGAGGAATAGGATTAGCCATCATCATTGGCAGAAGCGATCAAGCTATCGTTATTAGAAGACTTGTACAATCATATCTGATCTTCACCATGTAAACTTCAAGAATATATCTATTTTTATACTTCGAGTTTTCTACAAGAACCTCACCGAACCATGATAATACCGACTTCGTAAGTGATCTACAAACCCCAGACACTCCATTGAAGATGGAAGTGCAATACCAACCGACTTAGCGTATAGATTATCGCTAGTCTAACATTACCTCATATGGGCGCCTTATCATACAAGGCACAAGCCCTAATATATATATATATATAAAAAAAAATATATCATATATATATATATAATATATATATATATATATATATATGTATATATATATATTCTATATATATTATATATATATATATATATAATATATAAATATATATATATCTATATATATAGATATATATATATATATATATATATGGACATGTGGGTGCAGGTGATCACCTACAAGATACATAAGCATATCCCATTCACCAAAGATTTCGAAAGTTCTTTTTTGTCTACAATGGGTATAAACATTGCAGCTGCCACATTTGTCCAGAACAACTACACATCAACAAGAGGTGTAAAGAACGAACATTCAGTAACAAGCAGCCTTAATTACCTAGAGAGGAGATGTGCTATAGACTTCAAACAATCTCCACTTACTGGAAACGTCCTATTTACGCAGTCAGACTAACAATGCTGATGCTTTGGTGTAGCCATAATGTGATTCGTCTCCTTGTTATTGCATTACACCTGAATCACCTGACTACCTAATCCTTGATAAGACTCAGGAATGGTAGCTTGGCAAGTTGCTTTCTATTATCATTATCAATATTCAGAAAGTGAACCACATTTATATGGGCCAAGCTCATATTGACTTACATTGAAATATAGGCTTCAAAGAAAATTATTGTTATTATATTTAGAAGCTGAAAGTCACTATTCATAAAGGACAAGTCCACCAGAGCACAGGGCCAGTAACTTGAAATTCAAGCTTCTTCCAAAGAATATGGTGAGAGATCTCACCTATTAAAAAGAAAAAGTAGATTGATAAATAGATAAAAAATATATTAAAATGTAAGGAGAATAGCATCAGGGTTTTAATGCATTGCACCTTCGTTTGAACATTTGAGAATCAAAGGGATTGAAGCCCTTTACCAATAATTAAGTTGCAATAGTGCCACAAAAGCAATAGTTGTCAGCTGGTGGTTCTTAATCCATTAATGGTCCATGGTGACATTTTAGGTGGTCCACAGAGTTCAATATATTTGGTGATAAAGAGGAGATTAGTACATATAATCCTATGTTTACTGAAATGCAGTAGGAACAGTTTTATCCAGAGAAATAAGTGAAACATTTTACTGTATTATCCCTATAAAAACAAAATGACTATCTTCATGTTACATTTCTTGTATAAGGAATACATTTCAGTCCAAAATGTTTATTGTATATGCTTTATTTATCTTTAATCAAAATATAAAGTTTTCCCAGATATTTTTTATATTACTGGTGCGCCATGAGTAGAAATAATTTGAGAGCCACTACTCTAAAGGAAACAGATGTACGTAGAGTTCGGGTCATCTATTCCAAAATTTCAACCCAGTCTGCAAATAGAGACTAAGTATTACTGTGTTCTCCATCCTGTAATATTCTGACCAAACAACCACTGGTAAGCAATCAGCAGTTTTCTTAGCTGGAACGACGAATATATCATGTTATGAAAAACAAGGGAGCAATCCTACATCTTCATAAGACCAAAAGCAGTGCTCTGAATACAAGCAGGAATTTCTTGTAGAACGTGAAATCTGAAATATATGACGATGTATAAAGGATAACATTAATTGTTAACTTTTTCATTCATTTCAATAATTATGTTATACAGGTTTTTTTTTAAGTCATTTTCTGGTTTACTAATTTTACGTAAAACCTTTTTCCCTCTAATATAAAACAGCTGATTGTTTCTTTTTGCGTAACGTTGCATCTTTTTAAATATATACCTACGCAATTATTATTAGCTCTAATGAGAAGTTTCTTGCAAATTACATTTATTGCATATTAAAGCTACAGTTAAATAATAATTGCCCTATTGATTACATAACCCAAGAAATTTTATCTCTCTCTCT
>NC_061100.1:31757466-31769966 GCF_015104395.2 Macrobrachium nipponense
TGACTTATATATATATATATATATATAGTATATATATATATATATATATATATATATATATATATATATATATATATATATATATATATATATATATATATATATATATATATATATATATATATATATATATATATATATATATATATACATATACATATATATATATATATATATATATATATATATATATATATATATATATATATATATATATATATAATATATATCTGTTATTTCAAAATAAATCAAAAGTTTCTCTCCTTGCAATGAAATAATAATTCGCATATATAATGAAATTGGAATGTGGAATAGCTGGTAATCCAGCTCATCAAACATCTGATTGCTATTCAGGCGCAGAGTTCCAGAAGTCTGGAATAAGCTAAGGTTTGGAGACCTTGCATTATTGGTAATGTTAATCTAAAATTATAGAATGGAAAATGGAAATACAGACCTAAATCACTAGAGAATTTGATGGTCTTTTTGCCAGTTTAAACATAAAAATTTCTGGGCTCAGCCTGTGTCGCTCCATTGAAATAGTTCCTTTGATACTATTCTAGTATAAATATTGCTATTCATACCTGAGAAAAAGAAAGAAATGTTAGTGCCAAGGTAAATGGCTCTTTTCGCCTCCACCTTGCGTAATAAAGGGGTCGGTATAATATAAAGAGCGAGTGAATACCACTACCAGAGGTACCCTGCCATTTAGCTTCTTCCTCCGCCAAAACCCCATCAACAGAGGAGCCGCACTATAGCCCCGCTACCCTCTACTACTACAGTGAGCGCCTCTAACGTCATTCCTTCTGATAGCGTCACCGCCATTACACACGTCTTGCTTGTGCTCTGTGTTTTTGCGCTGACTTTGGATTTATCTTCTGTTCTTACGATGGATCAAGCTTCTGCATCAAAGTTAAGTACTGCTGTTATAGTTTTTTTTATCTCATTATACGGATCTTTTCCATTTTATTATGTTTGGAAGGAGATTAGGTAGCGTGAGCTTCATGGATCCCATGCCGACCTCTCTCTCCCGGACCACATGGCGGCTCCCTCACTCTTTGGTCTCCCATACCATCAGAGTGACCTTAGCAGTACTTTTAATTATTCCATAACTGTTTTATTGTGTTTTTCATGCAGTCAGATTGAATTTATTCAGTCTGGCCTTTCACGGGGTCCCCCTACTCCGTCCGCATGTTTCGGATCGTAGCCTAGCCTAGTCAGATCCCGATTCGTTAGGAGTCTCTACCTTACGTTAGGACTTAGTCCCTACGTTTTATGTCCTGGCTCCTAGTCTCCTGCCCCTTTATTTGGTACGGCATACCGACTAGCCGCCTTAGGGTTAGGCTAACACACCCGAGTAGCCCAGAAATAGATTTTTCCTGCGTCAAAATCCCATTATTATTATTATTATTATTATTATTATTATTATTATTATATTATTTTTTTTTTTTTTTGTTTTTTTTTTTTTTTTTTTTTTTTTTTTTTTTTTTTTTTTTTTTTTTTTTTTTTTCCCCTCTATCACAGTCCTCCAGTTCGACTGGGTGCTATTTATAGTGTGGGGTTCCGGGTTGCATCTTACTATGTGCGCCGTTTCTAGGATCACACTCTTCTGCATGAGTCATAGAGCTACTTCAGCCTCTATTTTTTCCAGATTCCTTTTCAGTGATCTTCGGATCGTGCCTAGTGTTCCTATGATTATGGGGACAATTTCTACTGGCATATCCCATATCCTTCTTATTTCTATTTTCAGATCTTGATACTTATCCATTTTCCCTCTCTTTCTCTTCAACTCCGGTGTCCCATGGTATTGCGACATCAATGAGTGATACTCTCTTCTTGACTTTGTCAATCAACGTCACTTCTGGTCTATTTGCACGTATCACCCTATCCGTTCTGATACCATAGTCCCAGAGGATCTTTGCCTGATTGTTTTCTATCACTCCCTCTGGTTGGTGATCGTACCACTTATTACTGCAAGGTAGCTGATGTTTCTTGCACAGACTCCAGTGGAGGGCTTTTGCCATTGAATCATGCCTCTTTTTGTACTGGTTCTGTGGAAATGCTGGGCATTCGCTTGCTATGTGGTTTATGGTTTCATTTTTCGTATTGCACTTCCTACATATGGGAGAGATGTTATTTCCGTCTATCGTTCTTTGAATATACCTGGTTCTTTGGGCCTGATCTTGTGCCGCTGTTATCATTCATTCAGTTTCCTTCTTTAGCTCTCTCCTCTGTAGCCATTGCCATGTGTCATCGCGGGCTAGTTCTTTAGTCTGTCTCATGTATTGTCCGTGCATTGGTTTGTTGTGCCAGTCCTCTGTTCTGTCTGTCATTCTCCTGTCTCTGTATATTTCTGGGTCTTCGTCTACTTTTATTAGTCCTTATTCCCATGCACTCTTTAGCCACTCGTCTTCACTGGTTTTCAGATATTGCCCCAGTGCTCTGTTTTCGATGTTGACGTTGCCCTCTATACTTAGTAGTCCTCTCCCTCCTTCCTTTCATGTTATGTATAGTCTGTCCGTATTTGCTCTTGGGTGTAGTGCTCTGTGTATTGTCATATGTTTCCTGGTTTTCTGATCTATGCTGCGGAGTTCTGCCTTCGTCCATACCACTATTTCTGCGCTGTATCTGATTACTGGCACTGCCCATGTGTTTATGGATTTTATCATATTTCCGGCGTCTAGTTTTGACTTGAGTATCGCCTTGAGTCTCTGCATATATTCTTTCCTGACCGTGTCCTTCATCTCTGGGTGTTTTATATCCCTTCCTCCCATTATTCCCAGGTATTTGTATCCTGTCTCATCTATGTGTTTGATGTTGCTCCCATCTGGTAGCTTTATCCCTTCAGTTCTTGTTACTTTGCCTTTTTGTATGTTGACTAAGGTGCATTTTTCTATTCCAAACTCCATCCTGATGTCCCTAGATACAATCCTTACAGTCTGGATTAGGGTATCTATTTCCTTGATGCTCTTACCATACAGCTTGATGTCGTCCATGAACATCAGATGGTTGATTCTGTTGCCTCTTTTCTTGAGTTGGTACCCGGCATCTATCTTCTGTAGTACTTTTGTCATGGGAATCATGGCTACTACGAAGAGTATGGGGACAGTGAGTCGCCCTGGAAGATCCCTCCTCCTGATATTAACCTCTGCTAATCTTATTCCAGGAGCTTGTAAGTATTGTATTCCAATTGCGCATTGTATTTTGAGGAAGCCGATGGTATTTTCCTCTGCCCATATATTTTCAGGCAATTCTATTAGCCATGTGTGTGGTATCATGCGAAGGCTTTCTTATAGTCTATCCATGCCATGCTTAGGTTGGTTTTCCTTCTCCTACTGCTCTTCATTACCATTTTGTCTATCAGGAGCTGGTCTTTTGTGCCCCTTCACTTCCTTCTGCAGCTTTTCTGTTGATGGGGGATGGTGTTTGTCTCCTCTAGGTAATTGTATAGCCTTTCACTGATGATAGCTGTTAGTAATTTCCACATTATTGGTAGACAGGTGATAGGCCTGTAGTTACTGGCTATATTTCCCTTACTCTTGTCTTTTTGTACTAAGGATGTCCTTACTGTGGTCATCCATTTGGGTGCATGGTGATTTGAGATACAATGCTGGAGTTGTGCTCTATTGGTGGTGTAGGGCCTTGAAGTTTTTGAGCCAAGTATCCAATGGACTTCATCATGAACTGGGGCTTTCCAGTTTTGGCATTTTCCTTTAGTTGGTGTCTGACTGTGTTTGTCGTGATCTCTGTGAATCTTTGTTTTATTCTCCCTGTTTATTCTTCCTTGACTTCCTGGAGCCATGTTGCATGTTTGTTGTGTGATACCGGATTGCGCCATATGTTTTCCCAGAGTCTCTTACTTGGTTCGGGTTCAGGAATTTCTGGGTTGTTTTCTTCCCCTCTTAGTTGGCTGTATAGTCTTTTTTGGTTGTTTCCGAATAGTTATCATTCATTCAGTTTCCTTCTTGAGCTTTCTCCTCAGTAGCCATTGCCACGTGTCATCGCTGGATAGTTCGGTTTACAAGGATTACAGAGACATTCAAAGTTCCGCTTCTCTCTGCCTCTGGAAATGTCTGGATGTCATCAGCTACTAATAACAGATAAATATTAAGTATCATTCGTATATCCACTCATGGGGTGTCGGGGAAACCTTTTTATCAATTCATAAGTTGTCTATAAAATTTTCTGTTTAGGTGAATATATCATATATGTATTATATATATATATATCTATATAATATATATATATATATATATAATATTATATATATATATATATATATATACTTATATATATATATATACATACTATATATCGACGGTCTATGGCATTTCCATGGCCTGAGTTTTAAATTTTTCCCCCAAAGGTTTTAATTATTATTATTATTATTATTATTATTATTATTATTATTATTATTATTATTATTATTATTATTATTATTATTATTATTATTATTATTATTATTTGTCGTAAGAGTAAAATATTAGCAGTGGCAGTTATGGTAGTAACAAAGAGCTGGAATTAATAATAATAAAATAATAATAATAATAATAATGGACCAGACATGAGACAGACTATAGAACTACCCAGCGATGACACGTGGCAATGGCTACTGAGGAGAAAGCTCAAGAAGGAAACTGAAGGAATGATAACAGCGGCACAAAATCAGGCCCTAAGAACCAGATATGTTCAAAGAACGATAGATGGAAATAACATCTCTCCCATATGTAGGAAGTACAATACGAAAAATGAAACCATAAACCACATAGCAAGCGAATGTCCGGCACTTGCACAGAACTAGTATTAAAAGAGGCATGATTCAGTAGCAAAAGCCCTCCATTAGAGCCTGTGCAAGAAACATCAGCTACCTTGCAGTTATAAGTGGTACGAACACCAAACTGAAGGAGTGATAGAAAACGATCAGGCAAAGATCCTCTGGGACTATGGTATCAGAACAAGTAGGGTGACAGGTGCAAATAGACCAGACGTGACGTTGATTTACAAAATCAAGACGAAAGTATCACTCCTTGATGTCGCAATACCATGGGACACCAGAGTTGAAGAGAAGGAAAGGGAAAACATGGATAAGTATCAAGACCTGAAAATAGAAATAAGAACGATATGGGATATGCCAATAGAAATTGTACCCATAATCATAGGAACACTAGGCACGATCCCAAGATCCCTGAAAAGGAATCTGGAAAAACTAGAGGCTGAAGTAGCTCCAGGACTCATGCAGAAGAATGTGATCCTAGAAACGGCGCACATAGTAAGAAAGGTGATGGACTCCTAAGGAGGCAGGATGCAACCCGGAACCCCACACTATAAATACCTCCCAGTCGAATTAGAGGACTGTGATAGAGCACAAAAAAAATAAATAAATAAATAAATAAATAATAATGATAATTCCAAGATTCATTTAGGATAGGAAACATTATTATTATTATTGTTGTTATTATTATTATTATTATTATTATTATTATTCGTGGTGATAGTAAAATGTCACCATGGCAGTTATACATAGTAGTACACAGAGCTGGAATTAATAATAAATAATAATAATAATAATAATAAAATAATAATAATAATAATAATAATAATAATAATAATAATAATGGATTGTAAAGGCGAAAATATAAAAATAAAAGATACACAAAAATTCCAGACAGAAGTGACCTCTAACTCCACCATTCTTCCACACATGTAATGGAAATTTCACTCTAGGTAAGTAGTGCCTTCAGTGCACCTCACGCGGTGCACCGTAAGCATTACTCGAGGCTCTTTGTAGCGTCTCTCCTAGTTGCAACCCCTTCCATTCCTTTTACTGTACTTCCTTTCATATTCTTTATCCCATCTTACTTCCACTTCATCTCTAAGAGTTTTTTGTTTCATAGATCTATCTTCCGATGGTCTTGGTATAATGCTGTATGAGCAGGGTCCCATGAAACTTTAACCACCGCCCGTTGGTGGCCTGGTCTATATCGTTGCCAGAAGCAGGATTATGGCTAATTTAGCCTAAATAGAAATAAAAACTACTGAGGCTGGATTGCTGCTGCAAATTTGGTATGCTTTGATAACAGGAGGGTGGATGATCAACATACCAATTTGCAGCCCTCTAGCCTCAGTGGCTTTTAAGATCTGGGGGCGGAGGGACAAAGTGCGGACGGACAGACAAAGCCGGCACAATCGTTTCCTTTTATAGAAAACCAAAAACGAAAACCTCTTCAAACTGCTTTAAACCAAATCGATCGATCTTTTGAAAACAAGACTTTCATAAGAGTAAATTTTTCGGTAATTAGAAGAAACCTTCCCTTCAAATATATCGTCTCGCCCTCTGCAAAAGTAAAAAAAATTGAACATGGAGAGGGATATTTCGGTTTCAAAAATAGGCTGGAAAAGTGGTGGCGGCTTCTTCTGTAATAATGGAGCCATTTTCCTTATCTATAGTCGCCGTTTCTCGTAGATTTTTCGTTGTCACGATATTTATTTTCAGGTTGAAGTTTGAGGGATAAATTATTTCATTGTTCCTTTTGCTGTTTGTAGGTTTCTTGTAGTAATATAAGTGACATCAATGCTACTGTTACGGATGAATAATAATAATAATAATAATAATATAATAATAATAATAATATAATAATAATCGATTTTCCAATAATAATGCGGCATTTCCAATTAAGATAATGATTCCAATGATTACAATATAATGATAATAATAATCCCATTTCCAATAAAATAATGATAATGATAATGATTCCATTTCCAATAATAATGATAATATAACCCCATTTTCAATAATAATAATAATAATAATAATAATAATAATAATAATAATAATAATTATTATTATTTTTCAGCGTCATTGTTTATGTTCTCTGTATTAAATGTAAATTATTTCTGTGAATGATTCAATTCCCTTAACCAGAAACAACGTACCCATATATTTATCGATACATAAAAAAGAGGCATAAAATATAAAGAAAAACGTTAGTTCCATCATCTTACCAAGAAAATATCCTACCATTAGAATCTCCAAACGATTAAGAACTCTCTCGCACCTCGGGACAGAGTCAATAATCGCCTGCCAGGGAGCTCTACGGAACTCTCCGTGTTATTGGTAATGGGCTATTCTTTAGTTGCTGCCTTCTCTAACATTATCTTGCTTTACTGGTATTGTTCATCGATAATTTTCTCTCTTCCCCAATATTCTATTTTACGATCTCCCAGTGAACTTGAATTTTGCATTTAGTGAAATGTCGTCAGTAATTCGTTGTTTTTTTTTTTTTTTTTTTTTTGTGTGAGCTGAGATGAGATCAGATAGAAAATTTTCTCTTTTATTATTTATCCCTTATATTATTATTATTATTATTATTATTATTATTATTATTATTATTATTATTATTATTATTATTATTATTATTATTACCCACAAGTTGAACCATATGTCTCAGTAACAAGCCCACCACAGGGGCCACAAATTTGAAATTAAACCTTCCAAAGAGTGGGATGTTCATTTGAAAGGAGTAACAAAGGGTTACAATGAAATGCAGAAGAGGTCAGTTATTAGAAAAGAAAAAACAATATAACAAATTAACAGGAAAATGTCAATGAACGTTGCAGAATAACTCTTAAATGAACGTGAAGAGTTATTCAACTGCCTCCTGACAGCAGCTTAGGTCTTTAACTTTTTTAAGTTAAAGAAAAAAAATTACCTGCTTAAGTACAGATTCTGCAAAGCCTGTGAGTCGCAATTGGCAGAATTAGTGTGTAATTGAGGAACGGATTTCATATTTCACTTTTTGTAACAATTTCCTCGGCATTGTCCGAAATGGAGATCAAACTAGACAATTGCAATTCATGAGGAAGTCGGTTGATAATTTCCGATTTTTTAGCATATCAAGCAGAACTGAAGCGAAGGAGATGAAAGCTTACTGCATAAAGAATATTTTCAATTCTTCTTCTTTATAGACAGACGAAAGGACGTGAAAATAGAGATCTAATTAGACACTTACAAGTCATGAATGAAGAAGTCAGGTGATATGTTTTAGGTTTTTGAGACTATCAGCCAGGACTGAAGCTCAAGAGAGGAAATCTTCCTTCATAAAGAATATTTTCACTTCTTTTTAATCATTAAGGGTGAACATAGCTCTAACGAAAAAAAAATTCTCATACTTTTACGGAATTCTGTGACGAAAACGCTTCTGGGATTCCTTCAAAGAGACAGCATTCGTCTGACGCTTATTTCACGCGTCTCTGATTTACAAAAGTTCTAAGCATGCCCTGATCTGAAGGGGTTTAGGAATAGTTGTGTAGATACGTTAACGTAGTGAGTTTTTTTATTTTAATTACGTCTGTCATGACAGAGATGTGTACAGAAAAAGGTCAGAGACTTTTATCCACGTCTTTCTACGTATTACATTCCTGTTCTGTTTTTTATGAGTTTATACTTCCTGAACTAGACGGTGATGGCATATGGATTCCGGAGCAGGTTAGAAGAATGTATACCTCTACATATACCTTCATATTGTCTGATGTTTAATTATATAAATAAATACCGTTCTTTCTACCTTCGTTGAGTTTCTCTTGTATGAAAAGTATATTTGCCTTCAATTAAGAATAGACCGCTATTCACTCTGATATTCGTTTACAGTGTGAGAGCATTTTACCCTCCAACAATGGCGCCTTCAATGGATTCTAGTCAAGTAATTTGAAACACCGAGTGAATTCCCTCTCCTGCCTATACTCTCAGCCAACTCCCAACCATCGTCACCCCCACCTACCACCCTCCCCCTTCCTCTCCTAACTGCTCCTAATGAGATTTTTCTTAACCAGACTATTTTCCTTCCACTCCTGATCTTCGCCTCTCTCCCATTTTATGGTCCTTAGCCGCTTCATATCCCCTTAGCTGCGGATGATGATTTGATGAAACAAAGTACGCTTTCCCTTAAGAAAGGAGAGCTAATTACTATGATTAGATCTGTAATAATAATAATAATAATAATAATAATAATAATAATAATAATAATAATAATAATAATAATAATAACATAATAATTAATAATATGCTGGAAGAACATCTTCATTATTATTCAGGTTTTTATTGAAAAATAATGGCTATTTCAGCTGGGTTTATTTTATATAGAAGTTCTCCAATAAAACCGGTATATATTATAGTATTTATTATTATTATTATTATTAATTATTATTATTATTTTTATTATTATTATTATTATTATTAGTATTATTAGTATTAGTATTAGTATTAGTATTAGTATTATTATTATTATTATTATAATTATTATTATTATTATTATTATTATTATTATTATTATTATTACAGGACAGGTTTTTATTGAAAATAATGGTTTTTATTTAACACCCGAGATTATTTTGTATAGAAGTTTCTCTATTCTTATCAATAAAGAGAAATAGATAAACCTCTATACAAAATAAACGCGGCTGAAATAGCCATTGTTTTCAATACAACCTGTAATAAAAATAATAATAATAATAATAATAATAATAATAATAATAATAAATAAATAATAATAATAATAATAATAAATAATAATAATAATAATAATAATAATAATAATAATAGGGAAAAACTCTCTATCACCGAGAGTAATATATAATGTTCTAAAGGGTCCACAATAATACAAAGTGTAAAAAGTCCGTGTATAATATTGAAGACTTACAGAAAGCTTTCGAACCCTTCCCTGGGTTCATCTTCAAGTCCAAATGAAAACAATAAGTTACGACAAGTACACAGGTAAATTTTTTGAAAAAACAAGAGATGTTGAAGATCGTTGACAAGAACGTCGTTAGCTCGTTAATGGGCCGGGTGAAGAAAGGGGGTAGTTAACAACAACTAGGTGATACCCTCTCCCCTATCAATCCTTCTGGCTGCAATCCTGTTGGATCTTCGTACAGGTTGTTGCAACATTACATGTGTAAGTGATTACATAATAAAAATATGGAATGTTACTCCATATATATAAAAAAACCAAAAACTAAAGAGGTCAACCAGATTGCTTGCAGGAATGTGATAGACCAGAGACGCTAAGATGACGTATACAATAAAGTAGGCCTAAGGTGACGTGCCGTCACCTGTAGTCATTCATTTGTTTTGAAAACATTAGTCCAAGCTTCCTGCTTGAGACAACTACCGCGACCTATAATTCAAACGGCCTACGTGATCTGTAGTGTGTCTCATTTGTATGTATGTTCATATGATCGAGCTACTGTCTGCTTCCTTTATGACTTGTAACCGAGATGGTAGTCGGAACAGAGTGTAATTAGCCATCATCGTTGGCAGAAGCGATCAAGCATTCGTCATTAGAAGACCTGTACAAATTTCCTCTGAACTTCATCATGTAATCTCAGAGAATATAAGTAATTTTTTATACTTCGTGTTTTCTACTAGAACCTCCATCATTGCCGAACATCATGAGTTAACACATCGTCGTCATAACCAAAGAAGATAATACCGACTTCGTAAGTGATCTACAAACCCCAAGACACTCCAATGAGTATGGAAGTGTATAACCAACCGACTTAGCGTGAGATTATCGCAAGTCTAACATTACCTCATAGGGCGCCTTATTATACAAGGCAACAGTCCTAATACATGAAGTCCTTCATCCAAGGGCGTTGATTGGGCACCGTTATCAGACTCCCCCGGGGCAGCGGTTACCTGGACTGGAAGAGGCAAGGCAGAGGCAGCATCAGGAGAGGGAAAAACAGAGCCTGTCCTACAGTTAAAATCTTTTAAAAACAGACTAGTAATGTAAAAATTAACAATTGGGTCTTCGTTGACAAAAGACTTGTTTCCTTTGAATGATTTTCCCAAACTTATAGCAGCTCCCTCGACTAGTCGTCTGACATTTACATTGTTACTTTTAAAGATAATTTTAGCCTCGTTCCAGTTGGGTCTATGATCATTCCTGAATGCATGTGCTACTATTGCGCTGTTTTGTGATTGTAGTTCATAAGCTCGCTTATGTTCGCCCAAACGTATATCTAGTCCCCGTCCACTTTCACCAAAATATTTACTATTACAATCCATACACGGTAGTTCGTAAACGCCTGGGACTATGGGATTTTTATCATTGTTTATTGTTAGCGAGGACAGGGGAGAGGGTATCACCTAGTTGTTGTTAACTACCCCCACCCCCTTTCTTCACCCGGCCCATTAACGAGCTAACGACCGTTGTCAACGATCTTCACGTTTTTCTTGTTTTTCATATTTACCTGTGTACTTGGTCGTAACTTATTGTTTCATTTGGACTGAAGATGAACCCAGGGAAGGGTTCGAAAGCTTTCTGTAAAGTCTCAAAAATTATACGACTGGACTTTTTTCACTTTGTATTATTGTGGACCCTTTAGAATAACTAATAATAATAATAATAATAATAATAATAATAATAATAATAATAATAATATAATAATACGTAGCTCCGGGACTCATGGAGATGTGTGTGATCCTAGAAACGGCGCACATAATAAGAAAGTGATGGAATCCTAAGGAGGCAGGATGCAATCCGGAACCCTACACATAAAACCCCCCACCCCAGGCGAAGTGGAGGACTGTGTTAGACCAAATAATAATAATAATAATAATAATAATAATAATAATAATAATAATAATAATAATAATAATAATAATGGGTCCTGAATCCTACACAAACTGAGGCAGTTTGCCCTTTTCCTTCTGAGTCGAGATCCCAATTAATGCATTCGGGCAGAGTTTGCCTATATGCATAATGCACATTGGGCCCGAGTGGGATGAAGGAAACAAAGATTCATTTTATATCCATCCCTCGACCGAGTAAATAACGAGCAGGTTGATTTAATCAAGATGACTTATTTTTTATTTTTACGTTCTCGATCCAAGCTTTTTCACTTAGATGAGTTATCATTAAAAATAGCTTTTCATCTAAGTTTTGTGATTCGTTCATAAACAAAAGACTACGGTTTATCCTTAATCAAATAAATAGAGCAGGTTGGTTTTAATCATGTGACTTTTCTTCGTCTTTTTTTTAATTATCTATTCTCTCAATTCTAATTTTTCCCGTTAGGAGAATTAATTATTTTTGAAATAGTTTTTATTTTTTTTTTAAGTTTTACTTTCATTCTCCAATGAAAGTGTTTTTTTTATTTTTATGTTTTCCACTCTACGTTTTTCTATGTTAGCTTAGAATCATTATTTGAAATACGTTTTCCATTTCAATTTCATTATTCTTTCCCAAATAAAAGACATAAAGGTTTATCCCACAACCAAGTAAACAGAGCAGGTCGGCTTAATTAATGAAAACGACTTTATTTTTCCTATCTTTATATTCATCCAATACCACGATGGTCTCGTGGCTTATAAATATAAGAGCCTCTCGCAGGAAAAGGTGAAAAGAAAGATCGTATGGCCCTGAGATTTCGTCTTTATTTCAAGACCTGATCACAGTCACAGAAATGAGAAAAAAAAACAAAAAAAAGGACGAAAGCTCAGG
>NC_061100.1:31774966-31777466 GCF_015104395.2 Macrobrachium nipponense
TTAGTCAACATACAAAAAGGCAAAGTAAGGAGAACTGAAGGGATAAAGCTACCAGATGGGAGCAACATCAAACACTAGATGAAAGAAACAGGATACAATACCTGGAATAATGGAAGGAGGGGATATAAAACACCAAGAGATGAAGACACGATCAGGAAAGAATATATGCAGAGACTCAGGCGATACTCAAGTCAAAACTCAACGCCGGAAATATGATAAAAGCCTAAACACATGGGCAGTGCCAGTAATCAGATACAGCGCAGGAATAGTGGAATGGACGAAAGGCAGAACTCCGCAGCATAGATCAGAAAACCAGAAACATATGACAATACACAAAGCACTACACAAAGAGCAAATACGGACAGACTATACATAACACGAAAGGAAGGAGGAAGACTACTAAGTATAGAGGACTGCGTCAACACCGAGAACAGAGCACTGGGGCAATATCTGAAAACCAGTGAAGACGAGTGGCTAAAGACTGCATGGGAAGAAGGACTAATAAAAGTAGACGAAGACCCACAAATATACAGAGACAGAGGATGACAGACAGAACAGAGGACTGGCACAACAAACCAATGCACGGACAATACTGAGGCAGACTAAAGAACTAGCCAGCGATGACACATGGCAATGGCTAAAGAGGGGAGAGCTAAAGAAGGAAAACTGAAGAATGATACAGCGGCACAAGATCAGGCCCTAAGAACCAGATATGTTTCAAAGAACGATAGACGGAAATAACAGCTCTCCCATATGTGGGAAGTGCAATACGAAAAAATGAGACCTATAAACCACATAGCATGCGAATGCCCGGCACTTGCACAGAACCAGTACAAAAAGAGCAATGATTCAGTGGCAAAAGCCCTCCACTGGAGCCTGTGCAAGAAACATCAGCTACCTTGCAGTAATAGTGGTACGAGCACCAACCTGAGGGAGTGATAGAAAAACGATCACGCAAAGATCCTCTGGACTATGGTATCAGGACGGATAGGGTGATAAGTGCAAACAGACCAGACGTGACGTTGATTGACAAAGTCAAGAAGAAAGTATCACTCATTGATGTCGCAATACCATGGGACACCAGTTGAAGAGAAAGGGAGGGAAAAAATGGATAAGTATCAAGATCTGAAAATAGAAATAAGAAGGATATGGGATTATACCAGTTGGAAATCGTACCCATAATCATAGGAGCACTAGGCACGATCCCAAGATCCCTGAGAAGGAATCTAGAAAACTAGAGGCTGAAGTAGCTCCGGGCCTCATGCAGAAGAGTGTGATCCTAGAAACGGCACACATAGTAAGAAAAGTGATGGACTCCTAAGGAGGCAGGATGCAACCCGGAACCCCACACTATAAATACCATCCAGTCGAATTGGAGGACTGTGATAGATTATTATTATTATTATTATTATTATTATTATTATTATTATTATTATTATTATTATCTGAAACGTATGCCTCATAGGGTCTGAATTTTCCTGTTTTTATTAATGAACTGAAATTTTTCGAGGTAACCATTATTATTATTATTATTATTATTATTATTATTAGGATTATTATTATTATTATTAGTTATTATTATTATTATTATTATTATCCATCTGCTTGAAATGTAGTCCTTACAGAGTCTGTTTTAATTGATGGATGAAAAGATTTTTTCGAGGTAACATTTTATTATTATTATTATTATTATTAGTAATTATTATTATTATTATTATTATTATTATTATTATTATTATTATTAACTTTCTTGTCCATGTCCCTAAATTAGACTTTTTCGAAGAGAAAATTCAAAGACTAAAATGAATCTAATATGACGTGAATTACTGGAAAAACTTTAAACTAAGTAACGCTACCGAATTGTCTTTTATAAAGAGGAAGAGAGAGAAGTCCGAATACAATCTTCTTTTAACAGAATCGATTCAGAAATCCCCCAGAGACATTGCAAAATCTTCCTCGGTAGGAAACTATTCCAAAACGAGAGAGTGATCTTCCACCGAGATGAGTTTTGAGACATAATTTGCAAACTTTACAATATGACAGTTTCGCGTTGTTCAGTTCCCCAGGAGCTGCAAAAACACAGAGATTGGGCTGACGCCGTTCGATTTTCGAATACTTAGCTTGCAGCCTCATTACGAATGCATTTTATATCCATATATTGAAATGCATATTTCATACTTTCGACAACTTCGAATCGGCAGTTTCTTTAAGATTAACATATAAACTTTCTCTCTCTCTCTCTCTCTCTCTCTCTCTCTCTCTCTCTCTCTCTCTCTCTCTCCAAGCCAGGAAAGTCGAAGAAGACTCGCTTTGGCAGAGAAACATTACCGGGGAGAAAAAGATGCCGTGGTATATCTCTCACAGAATTTCGGCCAAGAACCGCCGCCATCATCGAGAGGAACCGGGAACCACTTCAGCCCAGGTATAAACTTTCAACAGCCCCTTAGAGGAGGTCCTCCACGAGACACTAATTAGCAGAGTCGATGATGATTTCAAGTCC
>NC_061100.1:31797466-31799966 GCF_015104395.2 Macrobrachium nipponense
AATCAATTAACCAAGTAATCCAGTCTTACAGACTAACTTAAAACTACAACTCATTGTCAAGTCACCCAAAAGTCCACACCCCTCCCTGGGAACTCTGTCCCCCGGCATTTCAGATCCGTCTGCCAAAGATACAGAACACATCCCGGTAAGTACACACAAGTTCAAAGACAAGGTCAATAAAATGGAACATCTTACAAGATATCAAACAAGCCATCCCTTTGGCTAAAGTAAAGGTAACACTTACCCATTCCCCAACGGAATATCACTCACTGATAAATAAAAACACTTTGGCATCTGCCATCATGGCTTCGCCTTCCTCCCCCGAATGTCTGTGCAAAGTCTTCCCATAGACTTGCCTAGTGATACATTATGAATAGAAGAGGCCGCACACGCACATACGAATGCACACTTCGACAACGCTCGCGGTTCTAGCTGCATCTAGTTTTCACAAAGGCACTTGAGAGAGTTTCATAAACTGTCGTACATTGACTTCCTGAATTAAGCACTTTTATCTCACGCCATCCCCTAGAATCTCATTGATCAGCTATTCTCAGGTCGTTACCTCGCACTGTCCTCCACATTCCATAGGTCACAGAGAACGTACGAACAATATATTATTAATCAAAATCTCCCTGTCTTACAGATAGCTCGGCCACCTATAATTGCTAGCCCCCACCCCGCCTAGCAAAATTGCTTAAAACACAAAACACTGGCCGGCTTAAAACAAAATAAGTAAAACTGCACGTCTCTGGCATTATAAAATAAAGTCTTATCACGCTTTATCTCCCAATAACACAAAACGCATTTTCTCTCATATTTTCTGCATTAGGATTCTTGAATATCCCTCTTCGCTTGTCTGCAACTAGCTGAACAGACAGCAACAGGCTATAGCAGGCTGTAGCAAACTGTAGGAAGACGGAATGCCTCCCTCATCATAGAAGACTTCCCACGGCTTCTTGTAGATCCCCAAAAAAACACGCTGTAGAATTCTCTCGATCACCCATCATGGAAATACTTGTAATCACCCTGGGGTTAAAATAACAGCAACCTCTCGGCACGGCTGGTGGACGTCTTGCTGGTGTCGGGAACGACTTTTTGGGCGTACGTTAGTATGTCAGTTCATCTCTTTGGTCAATCTAAGAAAATTAACCCAAAACATACTACTTCTATCAAACAATGATCTCAAAAAGGTCAGAATACTAACTGAACATCTCCCAACTAACTCCCTTAATATGACTACTAAAATGATAAGTCATTATCGCAACTCTCTAAGAAAAAAAAAAAAACATCAAGTTCTCCAACTCAATTCTCCAAAACTCACACATCAGAACACACACAACTCAGAAATCACAGCAACTCCACGAATTCCTGCACTCACATTTCGAACTCGAATGTGCTCACAAGAAAAAAAAAGAAAGAAAAAAATCGTAACAGCTCAAGAAAGAAAAGAATCACGTAACATACCCAGACCCAAAATTTTCTCTCAAGTTCTGACATTCAAACAACCCACAAAATCAGTAAAAATCTCCAACTTTTAACAGCAAAAACCCCTTTACTGCTCAATAATTAATTACAATGAGACTTAATGTCAAACTCCCTTTACGTAAGTAACAACCCTCGAAAAATTACACCTCCCGGTAAAATCAAATCTCCCGTCCAAAAAAAGAAATGCTACTTAAGCTCAATCCCCAAATCATATCTCTCATAGGAAAAGGAAGAAAAACAATAAAAAAAAAAAGATAATCACAAGTAGATTTCCCCAATCACAAAATACATAATACATGTATAATATGCATAACTCCCGCGTTTTTCCCAAGAAATGCTCCATGTAAAGCCCCGGAATTTGCCAGAAAGCAAACTCTCACACATGCGCTTTCGTGAAATGCTATAGCCAACATTTCCAGATATTGCAAAAATTCTGATCTGTCACCATCAGAGGAAAAGAATCAGCACACGCTCATCACACCGCTTGTCAGCAGAAAAAATCACCTGCGGACGTATGCTCTAACACAGCACAAAAATTGTCCAGTCAGACACATAAGTTTGGAAACTCATGATTCTCAAGAAAAAAAGGTCTAACTGACACATTTCACAGAATTAACTCCAGGATATGACTAATGTGTTCAAAAATTTGTCTCGAAGACTTATTCTCTCAACATGACTTTGCCCAAATTATATTTCTCCAAGAATAACACACTTGTGAACATAAAAAATGCACACATCTCCAAATGACTCGTAATGCAGTAATGCCATTCGCCTCTAAATAGTCACAAAATCAAAAAAAAGAGAACCACATATCTCCTCTTGCTCAAAAAAACTCCATAACCACAAAAAAAAAGGGTCACCCGCCAAAGATTAATTCCAACTCCATTATGAGACACCATATTAGTAATAACACCACTCCGGTTATAAAAATATTTCCTCCATTTGGTTAATAACCAACCCCCTTATATTATTCTCTTATTTCTCCAATAGCCACATGTCAATAAAAAAAAACACC
>NC_061100.1:31809966-31817466 GCF_015104395.2 Macrobrachium nipponense
AAAACCTACACTGGAATACGACGCAGGAAGAATTTCTCCTTCCTACGAGTATGAGAAGACCTGCCACCAACAATGACACCACCGATCACGACAACTCCACGGAAGACAACGCCCCAGAACGAGGTACTCCTGCAGCCGATGGAAATCAAATTAGCCGTGACGTTCCACAGCGTAGCGCAACGCCCATCAACGTTACAGCTCCGCTCAGGAGGTCCAGACGACTGCAGGATCTGCTGCAACGCAACCATCGACTCGAAGAAAAGTTGGTTGAGACCTGGCTCAGGCAACTAATGAAAACGAAGACTCACCGCCACAAGCCAATAGGTGAGACACGCATGGGGCGACCCTTGCTGTCAACCACAGACATAAGGAGGACGTTCATCGCACCAAGATCAGTCCACCTTCAGCTCCAGACGAAAGCTCACTTTAAGAGAGAGAGAGAGAGAGAGAGAGAGAGAGAGAGAGAGAGAGAGAGAGAGAATCATTAATGACTTTGATGACTATGGTATTATAGTTTATCTGTAAAATTCAAATATATCCCGAAATTGACTCCTCCTGATGAGTAATATCGGCGCAATATCGCCAGTTGTAGTAGCAGAGAGAAAGCTATGTTAGAAAAATAGAGAAGGACTATTTACAAGTTGAATGCAGCTGATGCAGCAATATACTTTAATAATATTAATTATTATTATTATTATTATTATTATTATTATTATTATTATTATTATTATTATTATTATTATTATTATTATTGTTGTTGTTGTTGTTGTTGTTGTTGTTGCTGTGTTGTTGTTATCAATATTATTATTGCTATTAATGTTATTCAGAATATGAGCCCTTTTCACACGGAACAAGCCCATGGGGTCTACTAACTTGAAATTTAAGCTTAGAAGGCATAATTATGAAGTTTCTGTGCAGCGGATAATGCTGTATGAAACTCTCAGCCGTGCCACATCAAAATTATAGTCACGGCGGTGGGCTGTGTTGTTAGCACATATATCGTTGCTACAAGTATGATTATTTCTAAATGAACCTTAAATCAAGTAAAATCTACTGAGGCTAGAGGGTTGCAATTCGGTATGTTCGATGACTGGAGGGTGGATGATCAACATACCAATTTGCAATTCTTTAGCCTCTGTAGTTTTTAAGATCTGAGGAAGGACATAAAAAGTGCGGACGGACAGACAATAGTATTCTTTTACAGAAAACTAAAATGACTGGAAAAGCTAGCTAGATTATGCTATATCCAGCTTACCCAATATAATATGAATATAGTATAGTATATATGACTGAATGCTATGATTTACGAAAACAAAAAGATAAGAACTTGGCATTGTCCAAAGTACGCTGTTCTCATAGCGAGAAAAACTATCGTAAGTAAAATGGTTGGAAATAATACATGGATTATACTACCTTCCGCTTACCTAATATAATTTGAATATAGTTCAGTATATATGATTACCTTCTAAATGCTATGGTTTATAAAAAAAGGAAAAAATAATAATTGTCCAAGGTACACTTTTTTTAGCGAGAAAAACTACCTTAACCGTCGATTTTTTTACTTTTTTTTTTTTTTTTCTTTTTTACGATTCCAGTACAAAATTGGTTCCGCGCTGCAGTGATTAATTGGACTGTTTGTTTCGTGGGAAGAATTCTGAGGCTTTTATTCGATTTCCTGTTTCGCCTTTTGTTTAAAGGGTCAGTGGGAGTCTCTCTCGTAGTAAAGTGAAATTCTGGGTTTCCGTGGATATTGTCGCTCAGATTTTGTATTACTCCCGTTCAGTAAATTTATATATATATATATATATATATATATTATATATATATATATATATAGTATATATATATATATATAATATATATATATATATATATATATATATATATATACTATATATATATTATAGTCATATCACATTTCCGTGATTCATATACATATATCGAGCTACAATGTCCTTTAATATCTAATTCGCTCTATATCGGAATTAATATATTTTCATATATGCTTAACCGAAGGGGAATTTTTTCTCGATAATAGATTTGCCTGGACCAGGGCGCGAACCTATGGATCCTTTCAAACCCAGGAACGTCAGTGAAGCTTTAGCTACTACACCACCGCGAGAGGTTAAAAGTTCCATGTCGCCTCTCACCTCAATATACCTTTCGCGCGCAGGTAATTAGTGGTTTGGAGACACCATCAACCCACCTCGACTCCGGTAGTGTTTGTAGTGCTTGACAGCACGTAGCCAATCTATAAGTCATATCACATTTCCGTGATTCATATACATATATCGAGCTACAATGTCCTTTAATATCTAATTCGCTCTACCTCGGAATTAATATATTTTCATATATGCTTAACCGAAGGGGAATTTTTTCTCGATAATAGATTTGCCTGGACCAGGGCGCGAACCTATGGATCCTTTCAAACCCAGGAACGTCAGTGAAGCTTTAGCTACTACACCACCGCGAGAGGTTAAAAGTTCATGTCGCCTCTCACCCTCATATACCTTTCGCGCGCAGGTAATTAGTGGTTTGGAGACAACATCAACCCACCTCGACTCCGGTAGTGTTTGTAGTGCTTTTGACAGCACGTAGCCAATCTATAAGTGCTGTCAAAAGCACTACAAACACTACCGGAGTCGAGGTGATGTTGTCTCCAAACCACTAATTACCTGCGCGCGAAAGGTATATGAGGGTGAGAGGCGACATGAACTTTTAACCTCTCGCGGTGGTGTAGTAGCTAAAGCTTCACTGACGTTCCTGGGTTTGAAAGGATCCATAGGTTCGCGCCTGGTCCAGGCAAATCTATTATCGAGAAAAAATTCCCCTTCGGTAAGCATATATGGAAATCATATTAATTCCGAGGTAGAGCGAATTAGATATTAAAGGACATTGTAGCTCGATATATATATATATATATATATATATATATATATATATATATATATATATATATATATACTATATATATATATTTATGTTATATGTTAGTATATTATTCATTTCGTTAAAAGTTGAAAAGAAAACAATTCAGAAACGTGACGGCCAAGAAAGAGAGAGAGAGAGAGAGAGAGAGAGAGAGAGAGAGAGAGAGAGAGAGAGAGAGAGTCCTATTGTCGTCAGTTGTTTTCATACACTGAACTTATTTAATTGTTCCTACTGCATTACTAAATTCTACTTAATATATTTGAGATTTATTTAAGTTTCTATAGCATGTGATTTATTTCAACTTGATATCTTTAAAATTAGTTTTATTACCTCTGATATATTATTTAAATCTACTTAATATCTATGAAATTAATTTAATTGTCTCTAGAATATTATTCAACTCGACTTAATATCTATGTGATGAATGAGATGAAAAATGTAGTGAAGAAATAGCTGGAAAATACAATTAGTGGCTCTTTCTGTTTTGAAATATAATTCCAGAGAGACAGACAGACAGACAGACACTGAAACTTCTTACTCGAACGAGATACACTTCTCTCCAAACTAAAGGTTAAATCATCCACTACAATAAGGCCTCTTATTAATTAATAATCGTGACGATAAAACGTCTGTACTTTAAACGTCATCACAACACTTTTTTATCATTTCGGTTCATAGACACAAAGGACACAAGGCCAGAGTAGCATACACACTATGAGCTATTCCGAAAACAGGTCCATTTCTCCCGATTCAAAAATGAAAGGCAATAACGCTGGGAGCCTTCATTATCAGTCTATTCGTCCCACATTTCTAGTTGCGTATTGATGTTTTTGGCATATTATACAGGTTTGGAACCGACGTCAACTGGGTGCACTGATTACCCAAAAAGGTCAGAGTCCTGTAGGTTATTATGTCCACTGATGTAACAATAGTTCTTCATTTACCTAATGGATGCGTTCGGATGATTGTGTTGTGTTTGTTATATTTCCACTACTATTATTATTATTATTATTATTATTATTATTTATTATTATTATTATTATTATTATACTAGCAAACAAATCTATCGGAAAATATGTATGATAAGTTTCGAAAAAAAACTAAGTCTAAGGGCATAACCAGCCCGCCGTTTCACGGGCCAGACCCAGAGCTCTGTCTCAGGGAATCCCTTCTCCCTCCCACCCCTCGGACGGGGCGGGTTGGGGAGGTAGGATGAAACCCTATTATAATCCATCTTATAGGTCCCCACTATACCCTGCAAGTTTCATGCCCATCGGACAAGCCGTTTGGCCATGATTGAATGACAGGCGACGGACAGACATAATGCCCATTATGGTAAGATTTATGATTATGATTATGATTATTATTATTATTATTATTATTATTATTATTATTATTATTATTATTATTAGTTATTATTATTATTATTATTCAGGATATGAACCCATTCCATAGTGGATAATCCCAACAAAAGGGCCATAACTCGAAATTCATAGCAGTAATTAGGAAAATTTAAATTAATAAATTTATAACTGAATAGATAGATATAGAAATAAAATCAATTAAAATACAGGGAGAATTGTTTGATGGCTGTAATGCATTGCATGATCGATTGAACTTTTGAGTTTCTAATTGTACAACATTTTCAGGAATAAAAAAAATAAAAATCAAATCAATTGAGTAGAAAAATATACATTCTACCTTTATTCTTTCGTTTGTTTAGACAGATAACCTACACAATGAAAAGAACCAAAGACTGGATGAAAAATGAAAGTTCTTTTTCAAAACCTTTCTATATAGCGAATTCACCCGAATGTCATAAGCCAAAATCTGTTATATGATTTCGTAAAATAACACTCGACTTGTTTCATGGCTCTGTCCTAATGGAATATCACTTCCCAGCTCGTACTTTTAATTTTTGCACAGGCCAGTTAGTGCTGAAGCCTATCTTCATTACAGCAGGCACTGGATTAGTGTAATTTATTTTTCCAAAAATGCCGAGAAAAACATTATTACCTGCATTTTAAGCAGCCGATGTCATATATTGATATAACACGTGCCAAGTGTACAGAATTAGTTAAAAGCAACTCATAAGAAACACTCATCTGACACAGCTTTTGCTTTATCTAATCTTAAACATTTCTTATCAATTTTCCCAATAAAATATGTATTAATTTTGGAGGCAGTTAAAAGGTTTGATAGCCAAAGGCGATAATGTAAACCTGATAAGTTTAATGTACATTTTCATGAATATCTAGATAATATCTAGTTAAATATTATCCTTGCATTTTAATACATTTTTCACCTAAATATTATTTTATTAATTTATATCTTCTTTTAATAAATGAGATCTCTTCTCTCTTTATTTCCTTTTACCTCCTCTTACATCTTCCTGATGAGCACAAATTCTTTGGAGGCTTGATTTCTAAGTCATTGGCCCCTGTCGGTTTATTCCATATGAATTGGGTTCATCTGCTGAATAATCATTATAATAATCTTGATAAATATCTAGATAATATTCTGATGCCTATCGATACATTAAAAACAAATGTAGACTCTTGTTTGCCAACTCACAAACAAAGGCAATGCCGAAACCCAACAAGGCGTGATCCGACTTCCAACTTAATGTTGGGGCGCGTGCTAAAATCTACGGTCAAATAGAGCATTGCTTCACCAACGGAAATTAAAATAAATATGCTATATTTAACTAAGAATAATTTTTCTGTACTGTTTAACATGCACATTATCTTTTTACATTTTTATTCTAATATATAAATCATAAATCTTCTTCTTCCCAGCTTGTTCCCATTTTTATATGGGGTCGCCGTTTCGGATGAGCCTTTTCCATCTATTTCTATCCTGCGCTTCTGCCTCATCAATTCCCTTCTCATGTAAGTCTCCTCTCACACAGTCCTTCCATCTCTTTCTTGGTCTCCCTCTTTTTCTTCTTCTTTGCACCATCCACCCCCATAGTAGTCTCCCAGCGTGGTCCTCATCTCTCCTCAACAGGTGTCCATACCATCTCAGCCTCCCCTCTTGCACTTTCTTTGATACTTCCACCACCTTAGTCGACCCCCTTATGTAGTCATTTCTGATCCTATCCTCTCTTGTCACCCCAGACATCCACCTAAGTTTATTCTCATTTCTGCCACATCCATCTTCTTTCTGCTCTGGTTTTTCTCATGCTTGCTGTTTCCGTACCATACAGCATTGCTGTTCTTACCACCGTCTTGTGAAATTTTTCCTTTTAACCTAAGCCTAAGCGGCACTCTTTTTGTCACAAAGAACTCCAGAGGCCGCTCTCCAGTTGTTCCAGCCTGCCTGTACCCGATGTTTTTACTTCTTCTTCCATACTTCCTCAGCGTTCAACAAAGATCCCAAATACTTAAACTTATCAACTCTCCTTATTTGCTCTCCACCAAGCTGAATACTTTCTCTAGCATCCCCCTCAGTGGTGGTACACATATATTCTGTCTTAGATCTACTTATTCTCCTTCCTCTGTCCTCCAGTACTTGTCTCCATCTTTCCAATTTCACTTCCAGTTCTTCCCTGCTCTCTGCACACAGAACAATATCATCTGCATACAATATGTTCCATGGTACTGTCTCCCTTACTTCCTCGATTATAAACATCCATCACTATGTTAAGATAAATGGCTCAGAGCCGACCCCTGGTGTAATCCTACTCTCACCTCAAAAACCTTCCTATCTCCCCAACACTGCTCCTCACTCTGGTAAATACATTCCGGTACATCTCTTGTATCAATCGCACATACTTCTCTGGCACCATCTTCTCCCTCAGGCTCCTCCATACCTCTTGTCTCAAGACTCTGTCATAAGCCTTTTCAAGGTCAATGAATACCATATGTAGGTCCCTTTGTCTTTCCCCGAATTTCTCCATTATTTGCCTCAGACAAAATATACCATCTGTTGTTCCCCTTCCCTTCATAAATCCCATCTGCTCTTTACCTATTTGTACTTCTTCTCTCAGTCTAGCATCTATCATCCTTTCCAGTATCTTCAAAGTGTGGGACATCAATTTAATGCCCCTATAATTACCACACTCTTGGACATCGCCTTTCCCTTTAAAAATTGGGATCAATATACTCCCACGCCACTCATTTGGTATCTTTTCCTGTTCAAGGATCTTCATCATAAGATCGTACAGTATATCCACTCCTTCATCTCCTAATGCTTTCCATGCCTCCACCGGAATCATGTCTGGTCCGATTGCTTTCCCATTCTTCATCTTCTTCAGTGCATTTAGTACCTTTTGCCTAGAAAACCTCATTACCATGCCAATGTTCACTTGCCCATCCTCTCTTATTAGTCTATTATTTCTCTTCATAAATATCCTATCCTAAAATTCCTGTATCATTAACTCAATACGAAACACTTTTTTCAGACTTTTTTAGGCTCCACAACAAGTACAACAACAGCAAGAACAATAACAACAACATCAACAAAGTAGTTTGTAAGCTTTACTCCCGAGTAAGTTAAAACGTATAATTTCGAATCCTGGCCACTGTAAATATATGTTCCTATATTTCAAACTGAGCAATTCCTTAT
>NC_061100.1:31819966-31832466 GCF_015104395.2 Macrobrachium nipponense
AAATATTTGATATCATGGTGAAAATAAGTTTATTTAGAATATTTTATATTAAAAGTTTCTGTAATATAAGATTGTTAGTTATTTATTGCGATATTCAATCATCAGAGTTTATATTTTTAGGTACAGATGATTTCCCCCAAAAATATATAAATATGCACAATGTATATGTAATGTGTATGTATATATGTATATATATACATATGCAATAAGCATATTCTGTGTATATATATATATTATATATACTATATATATATATATATATATATATATATGTACAATATAATAATATGTATTGTATATATATGTATATATCCACATATACATTATATACATATACATATTTGTATATTGAAAAATGGAATGTTTGGGAAACATATATAGATGCATTTTTTGAAAAAATGTGAACAGAATTTTTGTGTCTGAAAAAATAAAGAACAGTACATTTCATCATCAGCCTTAGATATTTTTGACTTTTCAAATATGCCCCAGAAAACAGAATAAAATCTGTACCAAGGCCAGCAGCTTTGTATTCTAAAATTCAAATTTAAATCCTTTTTTTTTCCCTCTAAGGATAAAAATATTTTTATTTCTTTGACAATCTTCCTTAAATTGTTGTGTAAAAATTGCCGTGAGGTTTTTGTCAATGATTGTATTAAAAGTAAGACAATTCATAATTAGTTAGCTTAGCTTCGCAAAATACTACAGTGTAATCAGTAATACATGAATTGTATTAAGGAATTCTCTCTCTCTCTCTCTCTCTCTCTCTCTCTCTCTCTCTCTTAGAGTAAGTATTAAAAAACTATGAAATATGGGGTATTCAGTCGTTTTTAGACATCAATATATATATATATATACATATATATAGCATATACACAAGCATCATATGCACATACAATACACAAACACAGTCTCCCTTCTGCCCTGACAACATTTCGCTCCTCCGTCAGTCATAAAAAAAAGAATAAAATAAATAAATAAAAAAACTAAAAAAAAAAAAAAAAAAGCTTAGTAAGTCAGAGAACGCAGAAAGCGACCATCTTTACGACAACCTCGTCGTTGAAATTTATCGCTGCCGAAAAAAAAAAAAAACAAAAAAAAAAAAAAACGTTCCCCATCCTTAGCAGTTAAGAAAAAATGGAAAATGTTTTCACTCCAGACCACTTTGAAGCGACGTACGGTTTCACCATATCCTCTAAGAAAAGAATGCAGTTTTTTTTTTTTTTTTTTTTAGCGTAGACGGAAGTAAGAAATTTTATGTCTTGTCTCGAAGTTTTCACTAAAATTTCTCTCTCTTCATAAGAGCATTTTTTTTAGTAAAAAAAAAAAAAAAATAAAAAAAAAAAAAATTGGAAACTTGAATTTCAAGTCAATGGGCCTCTTGCTGGACGTGTTCCATATGAATAGAATTCTTCTTACTGAATAATAATAATAATAATAATAATAATAAAAATAATAATAATAATAATAATAATAATAATAATAATACAGAGAGAACAAAGATCCCCTCCATGAAAGCCTACAACACCAAGAAATTAAGGGAGAAAACAATGAGGTCAATGAAATAATGGGCATAATACACCCCACCAGTATCACAGAAACAAATAACTTGACATATGCAGGAGCAAGATTAGTAGCAGAACTGATGGGGATTCGAACACCAACACCACCAGCACAAACCAACCCAACAGAAACCAAAACAGCAACCTCCTTGGAAAAGGCGCCTGGAAAAGCAAATCATGGTGATGAGATCTGACTTGAGTAAACTGAAAGATATGGCAGAAAAAAGGCTAAGAAGCAAGAAAACAAGGGAGGAACTCAACGAGAAATACAAAGTACAAGAGAGGGGGCTAAACAACACAATAAGAAGATGTAAAACAGAGGCTTAAGGCCAAAGCACATAAGATCCAACGGTACATGAACAGGAATAATGATACCAACAGAAAAAAACTATTCGGAACCAACCAGAAAAGAACTCTGCAGCCAAACTAAGAGGGGAAGGACAACCACCCAGAAATTCCTGAAGCCGTACCAAGTAAGAGACTCTGGGAAAATATATGGAGCAATCCGGTATCACACAACAAACATGCAACATGGCTCCAGGAAGTCAAGGAAGAAGAAACAGGGAGAATAAAACAAAGATTCAACAGACATCACAACAGACACAGTCAGTCACCAACTAAAGAAAATGCCAAACTGGAAAGCCCCAGGTCCCGATGAAAGTCCATGGATACTGGCTCAAAAACTTCAAGGCCCTACACCCACGAATAGCAGAACAAACTCCAGCATTGTATCTCAAATCACCAAGCACCCAAATGGATGACCACAGGAAGAACATCCTTAGTACAAAAAGACAAGAGTAAGGGAAATATAGCCAGTAATACAGGCCTATCACCTGCCTACCAATAATGTGGAAGTTACTAACAGGTATCATCAGTGAAAGGCTATACAAAACTACCTAGAGGAGTACAAACACCCATCCCCCACCACAGAGGAAAGGCTGCAGAAGGAAGTGTAGGGGCACAAAAGACCAGCTCCTCATAGACAAAATGGTAATGAAGAACAGTATGAGAAGGAAAACCAACCTAAGCATGGCATGGATAGACTATAAGAAAGCCTTCGACACACATGGCTAATAGAATGCCTGAAAAATATATGGGGCAGAGGAAAATACATCAGCTTCCTCAAAAAATACAATGCAACTGGAATATAATAAATTACAAGCTCTGGAATAAGACTAGCAGAGGTTAATATCAGGAGAGGGATTTCTTCCAGGGCGACTCACTGTCCCCACTACTCTTCGTAGTAGCCATGATTCCCATGACAAAAGTACTACAGAAGATGGATGCTGGGTACCAACTCAAGAAAAGAGGCAACAGAATCAACCATCTGATGTTCATGGACGACATCAAGCTGTATGGTAAGAGTATCAAGGAAATAGATACCCTAATCCAGACTGTAAGGATTGTATCTGGGGACATCAGAATGGAGTTTGGAATAGAAAAAATGTGCTTAGTCAACATACAAAAGGCAAAGTAAACGAGAACTGAAGGGATAAAGCTACCAGATGGGAGGAACATCAAACACATAGATGAGACAGGATGACAAATACCTGGGAATAATGGAAGGAGGATATATAAAAACACCAAGAGATGAAGACACGATCAGGAAGAAGTATATGCAGAGACTCAAGGCGATACTCAAGTCAAAACTCAACGCCGGAAATATGATAAAAGCCATAAAAACATGATCAGATACAGCGCAGGAATAGTTGAATGGACGAAGGCAGAACTCCGCAGCATAGATCAGAAAACCAGGAAACATATGACAATACACAAAGCACTCACCCAAGAGCAAATACGGACAGACTATACATAACACGAAAGGAAGGAGGGAGAGGCTACTAAGTATAGAGGACTGCGTCAACATCGAAAACGAGTACTGGGGCAATATCTGAAAACCAGTGAAGACGAGTGGCTAAAGAGTGCATGGGAAGAAGGACTAATAAAAGTAGACGAAGAACCCAGAAATATACAGAAACAGGAGAAAGACAGAAAGAACAGAGGACTGGCACAACAAACCAATGCACGGACAATACATGAGACAGACTAAAGAACTAGCCAGCGATGACAATTGGGCAATGGCTACAGAGGGGAGAGCTAAAGAAGGAAACTGAAGGAATGATAAACAGCGGCACAAGATCAGGCCCTAAGAACCAGATATGTTCAAAATACGATAGACGGAAATAACATCTCTCCATATGTAGGAAGTGCAATACGAAAAATGAAACCATAAACCACATAGCAAGTGAATGCCCGGCACTTGCACAGAACCAGTACAAAAAGAGCAATGATCAGTGGCAAAAGCACTCAACTGGAGCCTGTGCAAGAAACATCAGCTACCTTGCAGTATAGTGGTACGAGCACCAACCTGAAGGAGTGATAGAAAACGATCAGGCAAAGATCCTCTGGGACTATTGGGTATCAGAACGGATAGGGTGATACGTGCAAACAGACCAGACGTGACGTTGATTGACAAAGTCAAGAAGAAAGTATCACTCATTGATGTCGCATTACCATGGGACTCCAGAGTTGAAGAGAAAGAGAGGGAAAAAATGGATAAGTATGAAGATCTGAAATATAAATAAGGAGGATATGGGATATGCCAGTGGAAATCGTACCCATAATCATAGGAGCACTATGCACGATCCCAAGATCCTTGAAAAGGAATCTAGAAAAACTAGAGGCTGAAGTAGCTCCAGGACTCATGCAGAAGAGTGTGATCCTAGAAACGGCACACATAGTAAGAAAAGTGATGGACTCCTAAGGAGGCAGGATGCAACCCGGAACCCCTCACTATAAATGCCACCCAGTCGAATTGGAGGACTATGATAAAGCAAAAAAAAAAAATAAGAAAAAAAAAATAATAATAATAATAAAAATAATAATCTGATGTTCATGGACGACATCAAGCTGTAGGGTAAGAGCATCAAGGAAATAGATACCCTAATCCAGACTGAAAGGATTGTATCTGGGGGACATCAGGATGGAGTTTAGAATAGAAAATGCGCCTTAGTCAACATACCAAAAAGGCCAAACAAAGTAACAAGAACTGAAGGGAGAAAGCTACCAGATGGGAGCAACATCAAACACATAGATGAGACTGGATACAAATACCTGCGAATAATGGAAGGAGGGATATAAAACACCAAGAGATGAAGGGCACGATCAGCAAAGAATATATGCAGCGACTCAAGGCGATACTCAAGTCAAAACTCAACGCCGGAAATATGATAAAAGCCATAAACACATGGGCAGTGCCAGTAATCAGATACAGCGCAGTAATAGTGGAATGGACGAAGGCAGAACTCCGCAGCATAGATCAGAAAACCAGGAAAACATATGACAATACAGAAAGCACTACACCCAAGAGCAAATACGGACAGACTATACATAACACGAAAGGAAGGAGGGAGAGGACTACTAAGTATAGAGGACTGCGTCAACATCGAAAACAGAGCACTGGGGCAATATCTGAAAACCAGTGAAGACGAGTGGCTAAAGAGTGCATGGGAAGAAGGACTAATAAAAGTAGACGAAGACCAGAAATATACAGAAACAGGAGAAAGACAGAAAGAAAAGAGGAGCTGGACAACAAACCAATGCACGGACAATACATGAGACAGACTAAAGAACTAGCCAGCGATGACAATTGGCAATGGCTACAGAGGGGAGAGCTAAAGAAGGAAACTGAAGGAATGATAAACAGCGGCACAAGATCAGGCCCTAAGAACCAGATATGTTCAAAATACGATAGACGGAAATAACATCTCTCCCATATGTAGGAAGTGCAATACGAAAAATGAAACCATAAACCACATAGCAAGTGAATGCCCCGGCACTTGCACAGAACCAGTACAAAAAGAGCAATGATTCAGTGGCAAAAGCACTCAACTGGAGCCTGTGCAAGAAACATCAGCTACCTTGCAGTAATAAGTGGTACGAGCACCAACCTGAAGGAGTGATAGAAAAACGATCAGGCAAAGATCCTCTGGGACTATGGTATCAGAACGGATAGGGTGATACGTGCAAACAGACCAGACGTGACGTTGATTGACAAAGTCAAGAAGAAGTATCACTCATTGATGTCGCATTACCATGGGACTCCCAGAGTTGAAGAGAAAGAGAGGGAAAAAAATGGATAAGTATCAAGACCTGAAAATATAAATAAGGAGGATATGGGATATGCCAGTGGAAATCGTACCCATAATCATAGGAGCACTATGCAACGATCCCAAGATCCTTGAAAAGGAATCTAGAAAAACTAGAGGCTGAAGTAGCTCCAGGACTCATGCAGAAGAGTTGTGATCTTAGAAACGGCACACATAGTAAGAAAACAAAGTGATGGACTCCTAAGGAGGCAGGATGCAACCCGGACCCCTCACTATAAATGCCACCCAGTCGAATTGGAGGACTATGATAAGCAAAAAAAAAAATAAGAAAAAAAAAATAATAATGAATAAAAATAATAATCTGATGTTCATGGACGACTCAAGCTGTAGGGTAAGAGCATCAAGGAAATAGATACCCTAATCAACCAGACTGAAAGGATTGTATCTGGGGACATCAGGATGGAGTTTAGAATAGAAAAATGCGCCTTAGTCAACATACAAAAGGCCAAAGTAACAAGAACTGAAGGGAGAAAGCTACCAGATGGGAGCAACATCAAACACATAGATGAGACTGGATACAAATACCTGCGAATAATGGAAGGATTGTGGGGATATAAAACACCAAGAATATGAAGGGCACGATCAGCAAAGAATATATGCAGCGACTCAAGGCGATACTCAAGTCAAAAACTCAACGCCGGAAATATGATAAAAAGCCTAAACACATGGGCAGTGCCAGTAATCAGATACAGCGCAGTAATAGTGGAATGGACGAAGGCAGAACTCCGCAGCATAGATCAGAAAACCAGGAAACATATGACAATACACAAAGCACTACACCCAAGAGCAAATACGGACAGAGTATGCATAATACGTAAGGAAGGAGGGAGAGGCCTACTAAGTATAGAGGACTGCGTCAACATCGAAAACGGAGCACTGGTTCAATATCTGAAAACCAGTGAAGACGAGTGGCTCAAGAGTGCATGGGAAGAAGGACTGGTAAAAGTAAACGAAGACCAAGTAATATACAGAGACAGGAGACGGACAAACAGAACAGAGGACTGGCCAAACACAACAAACCAATGCACGGACAATACATGAGGACAGACTAAAGAACTAGCCAGCGATGACAATTGGCAATGGCTACAGAGGGGAGAGCTAAAGAAGGAAACTGAAGGAATGATAACAGCGGCACAAGATCAGTCCCTAACAACCAGATATATTCAAAGAACGATAGACGGAAATAACATCTCTCCCATATGTAGGAAGTGCAATACGAAAATGAAACCATAAACCACATAGCAAGCGAATGTCCGGCACTTGCACAGAACCAGTACAAAAAGACGGCATGATTCAGTGGCCAAAGCCCTCCACTGGAGCCTGGCAAGAAACATCAGCTACCTTGCAGTAATAAGTGTTACGAACACCAACCTGAAGGAGTGATAGAAACGATCAGGCAAAGATCCTCTGGGACTATGGTATCAGAACAGATAGGGTTATACGTGCAAATAGACCCGACATGACGCTGATTGACAAAATCAAGAAGAAAGTATCACTCATTGATGTCGCAATGCCATGGGACACCAGAGTTGAACAGAAAGAGAGAAAAAAGAAAAAATGGATAAGTATCAAGACCTGAAAATAGAAATAAGAAGGATCGGGATATGCCAGTGGAAATCGTACCCATAAATATAGGAGCACTAGACACAATCCCAAGATCCCTGAAAAGGAATTTAGACAAACTAGACGTTGAAGTAGCTCCAGGACTCATGCAGAAGAGTGTGATCCTAGAAACGGCACACATAGTAAGAAAAGTGATGGACTCCTAAGGAGGCAGGATGCAACCGGAACCCCACACCTATAAATACCACCCAGTCGAATTGGAGGACTGTGATAGAGCAAAAAAAAAAAAAAAAAAAAAAAAAATAGAAAAAAATAAAAAAACAATAAATAATAATAATAATAATATTCACCATCATCATCATATTGATATATTTTCAAAAATAAATACAAAATGATTATAATAACAGATTAGAAGTAAGCCAAGGTTAACTGCAATAATTTTTAAAATACAATTCTATGTAGAGAATATTGAGATGTACACAGAACTAAAATATATGATAGCTACTAATTTGTAAAACCTTTATTTGCGAAAATAACTTATGCCTTCTTAAATTAGTTTGTGCTAATGAAATTAACTATTTTTTCCCTTTTACTTTTTGACGAGTCATTTTTTGAATTTTGTCATATTTTGCGGTTTCTTTTTATATGTTAAAATGTGAAATGTGAAATATGAGAAACGCAAGACCTCATGTCATCAACTGATAAAATAATATCTATACAACTGTCGATTTTTATATCAAGATTATTATGATACACTTCATAACGCTATGCAGAATTGAACCTCCACTCATAACAGAAACCTTAATTATATTTATTCTCAAATCCCACATAATAGTCAAGCCATTAATTAAGACCCACGTCAGAAGCAGTAATCCAGTCATTAATTAAAGTCTGCTTCGATTACAACTTAGTAGTAGGTTGATGTCTTTGTTCCACAGTGGGACTTCAATTCGAAATTTTAAAAATTGAAGGAATATAATTAAACCACTTATTACCAGACTAAATGAGGTTGCTTCTCGTTGTTGCCAGTTTCAGAATTGCAGCTGCCGTATTCGGTATGAACATAACTGAAAAGTGTACAAATAAGAGTTTGCTGTTTAATTCTGTCTACAGTAAGGAAGGAGCATTTGCTAAATTCGATTAGCAAACTTTATCAGGGGAAATAACATTAAATTATGTGGGAATTAGGTGAGGTGATGGATGGTGAAATATGTTACAGGGTTTGGTCACCATAATTAAGTTTTTTAACTGGTAGTTGTTGCTAAGTAGCTTCAGGGATCTCTCTCTCTCTCTCTCTCTCTCTCTCTCTCTCTCTCTCTCTCTCTCTCTCTCTCTCTCTTTCTTCATTGTGATATTGGAAAATCATTGAAATTCTAACTAATTCTCTCTCTCTCTCTCTCTCTCTCTCTCTCTCTCTCTCTCTCTCTCTGAAATATTTTATATTGTGTGTAGAAATAGATAATACTTTCCACTCTAGAATTCGACTTCGTTTTCATTGCAGATTAAACTAAAGTAGGAGCTGACTTATTTATCTCTTTAATATTAACTATAGTAAAATCAAAAGATAAATTCTCGTAATTTATTATTCACCTTTTCATTTCCTCAACTACCAAATTCTGGAATTAAAAAACTGACAGGTTGTGACCAAGGAACAATGCAACTTCTCGCTGTATCTGAAAATTCCCTGGTACATAGTGCCATGCTATGCTGTTATCTAGCAACAGATGTTTGGTACCCTTTTCATATGCTAATCGTGGCTACTCTGGTATCATTTGAAAAAGTTAAATGGACCGGCGGTAACGTTCCCCGGGGATTGTATTGTTGTTAAAACGTAGAACAGCTTTTAAAACATCCGATAAAACCGTCATGAAAGACCCGTTTATTTGCGAAGATTCGTAAGGTATGTCAGATCTTCATTTCACTAACAGCACTGACCCTTTTAGAAGCATTATATTACTCAGGGTAATCTTTTTATTTTGAAAAATAATTTTAAATATGAAAGGTCTTCCTACGGACGATAAACAGTTAGATTTTATATGCCGATTGAATAATAAGACTTAGGTTTAGCCAGCCCTTTCAAGAGAAATAATATTATATAAATTCATCTTTATTATGTACAATTAAGTTAGATTTATAAGCAGGTTAAAAAATAAGACATAGGTTCATGCAAGTGCTATTATATTATTATTATTATTATTATTATTATTATTTATATATGTCTCTCTCTCTCTCTTTCTTGAAGCAAGCGAGCTTTCGTCTGGAGCTGCCAGACATCCTCGGGCTGGGGAAGCTGAGGGTGGACTGATCTTGAAGCGGTGTCCGTCCTCGGTTTATATTTGGAGTTGACAGCAGGGGTCTGCCCCATGCTGATCTATATTGGCTGGTGGCGGTAGGTCTTCGTTTTCATTGGTGGCTTGAACCGGGTCTCAAGCCACTTTCCATGCGTTGATGGTTGCGATACTGTAAGTCCTGCAGCCAGCCTAGACCTCCTTAGCGTCGCGGTTACGTCGATGGGCGGTTTCGCTATGCTGCGGGACGTCACGGCTAACTTGATTATGATTGGCTCGGGAGTATCTCGCAGGAAGAATTTCTCCTCCCTACGAGTATGAGAAGACCTGCCACCAACAATGACACCACCGAGCACGACAACTCCACGGAAAGACGACGACCCCCGAACGAGATACTCCCGCAGCCATCATAATCAAGTTAGCCGTGACGTCTCGCAGCATAGCGAAACGCCCATCGACGTAAACCGCGACGCTAAGGAGGTCTAGGGCGGCTGCAGGACTTACAGTATCGCAACCATCAACGCATGGAAAGTGGCTTGAGACCGGTTCAAGCCACCAATGAAAACGAAGACCTACCGCCACCAGCCAATAGTAGATCAGCCATGGGGCAGACCCCCTGCTGTCAACTCCAAATATAAACGAGGACGGACACCGCTTCAAGATCAGTCCACCCTCAGCTTCCCAGCCCGAGGATGTCTGGCAGCTGCAGACGAAAGCTCGCTTGCTTCAAGAAAGAGAGAGAGAGAGAGAGAGAGAGAGAGAGAGAGCAATATATATATATATCGTTAATGACTTTGATAACTATGGTATCATAGTTTATCTGTAAATTCAAATATTATTATTATTATTATTATTATTTAATTATTTATTATTATTATTATTATTATTACTTATTTATTTATTTATTTATTTATTTTTTATTATTTATTTCATTTATTTATTTATTTATTCATTTATTCATTTATTTTATTTATTTATGTATTTATTTATTTATTTACTAATTTATTTATTTCATTAATGGGAAGTGCAAATAAACCTCGTATTTCGAAATTTTGGTGACCTTAGCCTAAAACTAGATAAATTAAGATAGCACTATTAACACAAATATCTTTACAAGTTGGTTCTGAAGGAATCAAAGCAAGTGACTGACTTTATTTCGTACTTAAAAATTATCTCTCCTGATTGGTTATATCACGGTAATTCTAGATCATGTATGATTTGTTGAAGAGTTCGATAATAACAGTAATAATAGATATTTAATTCGAAGACTTGAATTGAAACTTTAATTCATGTAATCGTCACTGACTCTTACACAGTTGCATCATTTTTTCAACGACGAATTCAGTAGCCCGTAACCTAGCAGTTGCAGCGACTCCAAATCGCGTTGTGGCCTCTGAAAACGTATCCGTCAGCGTGGTCCCTTCCCTGAATGACTGGCACGGTCGAAATGAAAAGTTTCAACTGAAAAAATGCTTTTACGCACCAAACGCCGATGGACGTCGCCTGTCGTGGATAGTATCCTCTTGCAAATAGATGCAAATGGATTTATTGTGCTTTTTTTCAAAAGCTGGTTTTAGCTGTATATCGTTGTTTAGATCAATCTGAGAATAAGCAGTTTTATGTTAACACTGGCTCTTGTTCATGGAGTGGCCTGTATGAGTCATTCTGACTGAAAACGATAATTATATACGCTGGCCTTCACGTATGAATGTTCTTTGCAAGCAATTTCTTCCCAAGGTCCAGCCATCTTTTTATAAAGTCATATTCCCAGAGGAATTTATCTAATTAAATTTACTCCAGTTACTTCAAAACTACCACCTCTGCTGTCTCTATATATTATGCATAATTCTCAAGAAATATATTTATATATATGCACATACCTATCCACCCCAAAAATGTTTTAATGGACTGTAAACACTTGTCCATTGTCACCTCTGCCACGTCTCTTAGTTTTCCCAACGAACAACAAATGAAACACCAACGAAATCCGATGTATTTCTTCGACCTTCGAACACAGAATAACTGATTCCAAGTGCAGAGTGTCATGGGAACGAATATTGAAATATTATTATTTACTCTCGTCTCTCGGCGCTGAAACCTAAGAATCCGTTTTGTTGTAAGGTAAACATGACACTTACGAATAAATGCTAATCGTATCGAATTTTCACAGCTCCCCGGCCAGCGTCCCTTCATTCACGAAATGTCAGATTGAATATTTTAGCAAATCCAAAGAGGGAGTTCGCTCTAATTCTTACATAGATTTCTTTCTTTCTTTTTTTTTTTCAGAATATTCAGTAAATATGCCTCTCTTTTAAAGTTCTCAGCCCCAGAGGTCAAATATTGTTTTGAACTTCGAGAGGAAATGCATTACTACTCTTATACTACAATTCCCCTTGCCTTCTAGTAATTCACCTGTATTTTTTTCAGTTTATTTATTAATTTCTTTTTTTTCTATTTTTAGTAAGTGATCTCTATATTTCCCTGTTACTTCTTTTAAATGACACGATATTCTTTGGAAGTTTCAATTCCAAGTCAATGGCTCCTACGGTGTGCTTGTTCCAATGAGTAGGGTTCATCTTCTGAATAATAATAATAATAATAATAATAATAATAATAATAATAATAATAATTTTCGTACCTCTCATAGTCATGACAGTGCTTCAATTCCACGACTGCATCATTCTCAAAAACGTCAGCATAAGGGAACACAGATAGTAAGTCCAATTCCGACAGTTTAACGTCTCTCCTTTTGCCCAGACATAATTGCAGAGAGTTTTAATCCCCAGAGGAAATCATTTTATGTGACTCCTCCCAAATGATTGAATTAAGGAATGTCACTCTCCTGGATGAGCGACGGAAATTCAGCTCTCTGTCAGTTCATTAAAGAGGGAAGAGAAGTTTTTTTATTTTTTTTTTTGACA
>NC_061100.1:31837466-31859966 GCF_015104395.2 Macrobrachium nipponense
ATATGTTTCTTACTTGTAGTATTTAACATATATGCAATAAGTTTCCAACTTCTGACATATGTTTCTTGCTTGTATGTGTCAAGCATCCAATAATTTTCCAACATGTGTTTATGACATGCTTTACTGAAAGGAATCATAGCAGTCTCTTTATATTCCTTCAAATTACCTTCCCAGGCACAAAAAGGTCCTACAGGGCTTATCCCTCCAAAATCTCATTTGTCTAATGTGCTGGCTTCATTGTTTGAGGCGAAACTTACAAAAAAGTCAATAGCCACTACGAACCTCTTACAAATTTTATGCTGATGGTGCTGTTACCAAAATATGTTACAGACACTATGGTATATCTCAGATTGGAAATATTCTTTTTATGTCGATGTTAGAATTATCATAATTGGTTTCTCACATGAATAGTATTCGAATTTTCTTTTTTTGTCAGAATCAAGGGTTTATATATTTGTAATAAATGGAAATTTAGAATTTGTTTGTCAGTTGAGTTTCAAATATGTGGCATTCGTATATATTTCATAGCAAAATTAAGGGTTATGTAATAAGTGGGAATCAAAAATTTTGAAAAGCAGTTATACATTGCAATGGTTAATTGAATTGTTTATGGTAAATGCAATGAACAACACAATTGCATTTCTGTGCAAGAGACAGGTCTCTTATACAATTTTCATAATTATGTAAGTTACTTAATATATCAAGATTTATCATGTAATGCACACTTATGATATATATATATATATATATATATATATATATATATATATATATATATATATATATATATCTATATATATATATATATATATATATATATATATATATATATATATATATATATATATATATATATATATATCTATATATAATATATATATATGTATATATATATATATATATATATATATATATTATATATATACATATATATATATATATATATATATATATATATATATATATATATATATATATATATATATATATTTCCTACCATTACTACTTACACATCCAGTAATCACATCTTTCCCACACAAACAAGACCTGATACAGAAACTTCCTTCTTTTCTTCGGCTGTTTATTTTATTATTATTTTTTTTTTTGTTGGCGGGTGGTGGGGGGGGGGGGTGGGGGGGGGGGAACTAATTCCCGGAATTGCCACTTGCATCTTCCACTCTCATCCCTACACTGTTCAAAATTATGTTCATTATTAATCTGACCTTCCGTCACTCTCAAACTCTTGGCCTAACTAACAAGAACTTTCAGTTCTTTCAGATTACAAAACTGTTTCGTATGTCTCTGTTACATTGTCTGTTCGTCTATTGTATATTTATAAACAGAGCAACTCATTAAACATCTCATAAGTAGCTTATAATCATTAAGAAAGTTCTGAACTGCATCAAATTGTGTTAACAACAACGGTGAGTCTTAAGAGCGATTGTTTCCTTGTAAGCTTGGATGATTATATGTAATCCAGACAAGAGTCGTTAATTACTGCATTGTAAAACGACGTGGTAGAAGGGATACAAAGATTAAATACCAACTGTAATGAGAAAGTGCTGCTATAAGATTTGCCTGGTCACTTTTCCTGGTCTAGAAGCTTAGGAGCATTGCAACTATCTGATTTTCTCTTTTGTTTATTCCTAAATTGACCTCCTTACTTATTGAGAGAGACATAACGAAAGAGAACAGTTATCAGAAAATGAATAGAATAGAGAAAATAATCTTAGAATACACCTTTTCCAAATTCATCCTAAAACAAAATCAGTAAATATTTGGACTTATTTCTTGAAATTATTCCATAAACACTTACACTTATCCCAAAACAAACACTTGACACTTTAAATGAAGATTACTCCTTTAATAAACAGCCTCTGCGACTGAAGTCACCAACTTCGATTAACTTCTCTCAAACTCATCAACCATCGCTATGCCCAACTTCACCAGACCCAATTTCGTCTTTCGCAAATCCTATTGTCACAATTTGAAATTGACTATTTGGTCTTATTACTCACTTTCTTGTAGACAACTAAGTTCTAAGGGCTACTAATCTAGCTCACTTTATTAGAATATTATTTTGGTCTCATGAAAATGCAAATCCTACCGAGAGGGAGAAAGAGAGAATGGAAGGAGAGAGAGAGAGAGAGAGAGAGAGAGAGAGAGAGAGAGAGAGAGAGAGAGAGAGAGAGAGAGAGAGAGAGAGTTAATGCATTGTTGTCAAGTCTGGTATTGCATTCCATATCCATATTTAATTTTCGTTCTGTGTCAGGCTTCCAGTCATATGTTTTCTTCAAGCAGATTAAAATATTTAAACAGGTGACACTGGTGCATCCAAGCCTCCATGTTTTAGAGAGAGAGAGAGAGAGAGAGAGAGAGAGAGAGAGAGAGAGAGAGAGAGAGAATCTTCTTCCAATTCTCAAAAGAAAAGTTCTCATGTCATTCATCAACATTCACTTATGCCCTTTTACTTCGTATCAGCTGGTGCTTTCTATCTCCTTTTATTTTGTTTTCCCATTCCTCCCTCCTGAACGACTTCCAACCTACCTCCCCCCTTTCCTTCCCCCAACTCCATCA
This sequence comes from Macrobrachium nipponense, assembly GCF_015104395.2. Lineage (NCBI taxonomy): Eukaryota > Metazoa > Arthropoda > Malacostraca > Decapoda > Palaemonidae > Macrobrachium > Macrobrachium nipponense. The sequence goes on from NC_061100.1 coordinate 31,840,044, forward strand.
GACCCAAAACCCCCGCCCCTATTCCAGCCAGCAACGGCCTCCAACATCCGCCCACCCGCAAGCATTAGGTTCTTCCCCAGAAGCTAAATGCATTTTTGAAAGCCACGTAACAGCTGGGACGTCTCGCCGTTTATCTTTTTCTTGCAGTTTTATTTTTTTTTCTCGAAAACATGTAATTTTGAGTTTTCGTTTATCTACGAATTTTACTATTTTTTTTTTAAGTAACGTCTAAGAAAATTGACCAGGAAATGTTCGGTCATGTATATATTTTCAAAATTTTTTTTTAAGTCACTTGAAATTTCGAAAACATGCTATTTTTAAAGTAACGTCTAAAAAAAATAGATCTAGAGATGATCAGTCATGCAGACATTTTTAAAACTTTTTTAAGTAACTTAAAATGTTGAAAACATTCAATTTTGAGTTTTCGTTTTGCGATGAACTTCATTTTATTATTTTTTAAGTATCATCTAAGAAAATAGATCAGGAAATGGTCAGTCACGCAGCCATTTTTAACACATTTTTTAAGTAACTTAAAATATCAAATACATGCATTTTTTTTTCGTTTTCTATGAATTTTGTTTATTTTCTAAAGAACTCTAAGAAAATAGATAAGTAAATGGTCAGTCGAGCGGACGAATTCCTTAAATTTAGTTTTCTTTAATTAAGTAACTTCAAAAACCAGGTATTAAAGCACTGACATTCGGCTTTCCTATAGACATTACTCATTAATATTGTGTCTTGAAAGAAATCATACGCGAATATAATACTGAAAACTATTTATTTCTTATTTCATAATCAGAAACTCCTCATGGGAGTTCAGAGTTGATCATTTCATGAACAGAAGTGAAATATGAGTGATATAATTCATCTTTATTCCCATCCCTAAATACGACAAATGGTTGCGTTTCACGCATTCGCATATTTCAAGGAATGCAGAGTAATTTTAAGTGATATGCAACAAACAACGTACGCCATAGACCTGTATTACAAAGAAAACAAGGCGTGATCCGACCTCCAGCTTACTCATCTGGTATGCAAGATTTTCCCTTCGCACATAAGTTTTAAACATTGCTAAATTTCTAACTTAACGTAAATTAAAACGTGCTAAAATCCAAGGTCAAATATAACCATGTTTCATCAACTAAAATTAAAATGAATATGCTATATTTTGTTAGAAGTAATTTTCCTGTACTGTTTAACATGTACATTATTTATTTTTTTCATTTTCATTCTAACAGACAAACCATAAATATCCTATCCTAAAATTCCTGTATCTAAATCAACACGAAAAACCTTTTTCAGACGTTTTCAGGCTCTTAATAGACCTTTCCTAACCCCCACCCTACCGAGAACAATAACAACAAAGTAGTATGTAGGCTTACTCCCCGAGTAAGCGAAAAACAGAAATCTGGAATGCATTTCCAGAGTATAAATTAAATAGTTCCAAAGAAAAAACAGAAATCTGGAATGCATTTCCAGAGTATAAATTAAATAGTTCCAAAGAAAAAACAGAAATCTGGAATGCATTTCCAGAGTATAAATTAAATAGTTCCAAAGAAAAAAAAAAACAGAAATCTGGAAAGCATTTCCAGAGTATAAGTTAGATAGGTACAAAGAAAAAACAGAAATCTGGAAAGCATTTCCAGAGTATAAATTAGATAGTTACAAAGAAAAAACAGAAATCTGGTATAGATTTCCAGAGTACAAATTAAATAGTTACAAAAAAAAAGAATAAGAAATCTCGAATGCATTTCCAGATCATCAATTATTGAAAGTAGAAAAACTAGAGCACAAACTAGAGAGAAACAACGGTCGAGAAAAACCACGAAAAATAACTCGGCTTCGTTTTCATTGGAATCATTTATGGTCGATGGTACGATCCTCAAGGAAAGCCTTCGGGATCCCTCCCACTCGTTCTCGCAAATGCGAGGAAGATTGTAAGAGGGAAAACATCCTAATGGAAACGTCTTTCTATTTCTTTAGGGGGGCGGAAAAACATGCGTCTGAAAAAAAGGGTACATTTAGTGATAATAGTCACGTGAAAATTAATGATGTTAAATTTGTAAGATTGCTTGGTATGAATGCTTGATCTCACTGATTAGCTTCCGATAGGATTGTTTGTAGAATGAGGGATTCTCCTGTTAGGATTGTGGCTGAATAGCATGGCTTTAGAATAGGATGAGACTTCTTGTTTTAAACAGCCTCCAGATGTCAGATCATACCAGAACTTTATGGTACTATAAGGTCTTAGGAGAACGTACAGTGACTTATGAAATTTAGGCTGTCGAGCCCAGAATTGAGGCATATTCGGCCATTCAGAGATCCAGAAAATCGAAAAGAAGTACAAAGATCAAAAGGTGTCAAACTAGGAGAAAGCCCAACCGTCACACTGTGCAGCTTGGGGCCGAAGGAACGGTGCAAACACCCTGTAGTATTACCTACAATGGTCCACCAACCTTGGGGCGAAAGAACAGAGTTGGTTGAGGAGTTTCGTTCCTAGTCTCGACTGACATAAACTTATCTCCCTAAAGGACAACTTGAGCAGAGAATTCTCTTATATGAAAGCAGTACTTCATAAAGTATGTGTAGTCATCCATATTTCTGAAAGAAGTAGTACCTGCTGAAGTAGAATATCCTGGACCTAAAGAATAATTCAGAATAGGTTAGGATATATAATATCCCTTCCTTTTTATGTTAAACCACATTGGATATAACCCTTGCTGCTGCTATTTGTGAAAACTGGGGTAGTTAAGACGTTGCATTTATCCTCCTCATATCATGTAGTCACAATATAATTTATCTAAAGCCTAGGGCTGTTTTTATAGCCTCCGACCCAAGGCCTTCCACACAGATATTTCCAGTCTGAAGTAATATACTTAAGTTTAGGACTTTTTAGCTATAACTTGTATCAGTTACATTCAGTTATTACTGGCAAAAAAATCTATTGGAGAGATTATCTAGCTCAGGTGCACCAAGACGCACCTAGAGGTATAGTGTAAAATTTTTTAAAGTAAATTATAATTCGTCCTACAAAAGGGAACAACCTTTATAATTTTCTAATTTATTATCTGAAATTTAAATTTAAAATCAAATAAAAATATGAGCGAAGATAGATATGAAGGCAATGATAAAAATAAGCATACATAAATATATATAATATATATGTATATATATATATAGTATATTTATATATATATATATATAATATATATAGTCTATATATATATATATATATATAATCTATATATCTATATCTTATCTATATATATATGTATCTATATATAGATATAATTGTAATATATTATTATATATATATATCTATATATATATGTTATATAATACTTATTATATAATAAATATACTGTATATATATATATCTATATATATATATATATATCTTTATTATATATATATATAATCAATATATATATAGATCTATTACATAATAATATATATAATTATATAATATCTATCTATATAGATATAGATAGATATATATATTATATATATATATATATATATATATATATATATATAATATATATATATAATTATATATATATATATATATAGTTATATATATATATATATATATATACGATATCTATAATTTTATATAATATATATCTATATCTATATGTATATATATATATATATATGTAATATAATATCGATATATTATAAATATAATATATATATATTATATAATATATATATTATATATATATAATATATATATATATATGATTTTTATAGATTTATTTAATATAGATATATATATATATATATATAATAAATATATATATATAATATATATATATATTTATTTCCTGTATCTATCACATATGGATAACACTACAATACAACCTGCAATTAATTAAGTGGAGCCATATATCAAAATGATTTCCATGTTCTCTTTCTGTCCAATTAGTAAGGAAACATTCTGGATTTAAAATCAAGCAGTGTACTTACAAACAGATATTTTAATGCTACCGCCTTCGTGATAAAAATCAACTCCATTCAAGTCAGCAATAATTTGAATTAGAAGGATATTCATCCACAGATATATATATATATATATATATATATATATATATTCTATATATATATATATATATATATATATATATACATATATATGTATATTATATATATTTATATATATATATATATATATATATATATATATATATATATATATATATATATATACGGTAATGCCATTATATGAGAGACAGAGTTAATATCACACCATATCTAAAAACGCCTCAATTGGCGCAGGATGTAGACCGTCTATCATAATTCATTTACGTCAAAGTCATGATATTGCTTCCTGAAAAATTCTATATTTCTATTATTTAATAGCCGTTTGATAACAGGTTTTAATTAGATCTACGCTGAAATAGGTACCGGGGACAATTTCAGTCTGGAATTAAACCATTTCATTAACTGATGTCGCTGAGAACCTGTAAAATATATTACGTGATTGCACAGCCCAGAATATAAATAAAAGTAAACTTTCATTATGTGAGGTTTTGAATGTAAGGGAAATTGTACAATCATGAAACATTAAACAGTCTATCTTTATAGATGACATTGACTTTTTTAGTAATATTGAACAGCCTTCCTTTGTAGATGACACTGATTTTTTAGTAATATTAAACAGACTGCCATTATAGATAACATGGATTTTATTAGCACTATTAAAGTCTACCATTGTAGATAACATTGAATATTTTTAGTAATATTATACAGTCTACTTTATAGATAAAATTATGATTTTTTTTCAATATTTAATATAGAAAACAAGTTAGCTTTGCTACAATATTTTGACAATGCGGAAAAAAAATGTAGATAATACATATGTTTGACTGAATAAGAAAATGTACAACCACGAAACATAAAATGGTCTACATCTATAGCCAAAACAATTATTTTTTCAGTATTTAATGCAGAATACACGTTTACTTTCTTAAGATATTTTGATAATTCATAAGCGAGAAAACAAGAAGCTGATAATATGTAAGAGCAAACTGGATGGGAAAACGTACAGCCATAAAGGATTAAACAGTCTAACTATAGATATGACATTGATTTTTCTTGATTTTCAATGCAGAAAGCACATTATAATTTTTAAATTATTCTTATGATTTAAAACAGAAAAAACGCTGATGATATATGAGTGAATTGATTTCAATTAAACACATATCACACGAGTCCCATGAAACATGAAACTTTCGAATTTTTTAGATGATGATGATGATAATGCTGATATATGTTATATATAAATAAATAGATAAATAAATAAATAAATATATACATATATATATATATATATATATATATATATACATTTGCATATATATATATATATATATATATATAGATATATATATTATATATATATATATATAGATATATCTATATATATATATATATATATATATATATATCTATATAGTATATATATATATATATATATATATATATATATTTATACAGTATATATATATATATATATATATATATATCATTATATATATTATATATATATATATTTATATATATATATATATATATATATATATATATATATATATATATATATATATATATACTATATATATAATATATATATATATGTCGAGAGAATGAGGACTGAGGGAGGAAGAAGACAAGCATCGCGAAATCCTTTCATAGTCTCCCTGGATATTTGAAATACTAAACATGGAACGCATTAGAATATTGGAAACTCTCTCTCTCTCTCTCTCTCTCTCTCTCTCTCTCTCTCTCTCTCTCTCTCTCTCCTCTCTCTCTAACGCATTACTGAGTTCAATTTGGGAGGAGGGGTTGTGATGAATATGTCTTTTCGTTATGCAGACTTCACGAGGATTTCATATTTGGCAGACTATTAACGGTACTGGTTTTGAAATTATTAAGGAGAAATATCGTATATTTTTACTTACCATCGAGGCGCATATTACTTCATTACCACAATGGAATCTTTGTAATATTACTTTTAAATATGGAATATTTCTCCTCATTACCAAAATGGATTTTTGGTAACATATTTTTAGAATAAGGAATATTTTACTTCATTACTACAAAGGATTCTTGGTAAGATGTTTGTAAAATACACTCTTAAAATACAGAAAAACACACCATATTCTTTTATATCTATCTTTTTCTTATTTGGCATTAACTTGAAATTCTTCGACCAACTTTATTATTTTGCTACTTTAAACTAGTGAGGGGGTAATTTTGTAAAATAACTGTATAAAGCACATTTATAAGGACCAGAAATAAATACAAAATTCCTTTTCTTTTTGGGGCTGGGTGGGGACAAGGTTTCAAATGTTTAACCAACTTTACACATTATAGATTTTGATACTAGAAAGGATATACTTATGAAAATAGTTACCATGTTAGATTTTTCCTAATATATTTGTAAAGGTAAATTTTAAGAATCAGTATTAAATGCACCATTTTCTATTTTTATTATTTTTTTCTTTTATCTAGCTATAGATTTAAATGCTTAGACTAACGTTACCATTGTAGATTTTTAAACTAGGAAGGATAAACTTAAAAATTTATTTCTGGATATGAAACATGTAAGTAGACTTAAAGTTTTCTTTTAATTATATTTTGTTTTTTCCTTTTTTTGGCTACTGTTTTGAATGTTATGAACAACTTTAAAATTTGAGATTTTTAAATCACTAATAATCAATCTACAAAATAATTTCCTAAATATAAATAGAGTGAGTTAAAAGTTAAAAATAAAATAAAACCAAAATTCTTAAAAGAATTTCACACCAAAAAATCAATTTAATACAAGTAATAAGGTGATAAGTACAAACTGATAACAGATGAATCTATAAGTGGTTAGAACACTCGGATTATCTCATAAATATTTATGGGATACATTAGTTATATCTAACAACACATTTTCATAAAAATCTCTGGTAAAAACCAAGCGATTTTAAAATTGGGGTATTGGATACGAAATCTTACCTGCATAATCAGTTAAACGGAGTAGTTTGTCTCATTTTTTGCTTTCATTGAATGTACAAATACTATAAACATTAATGGTTAATAAACAGCAGTTATTGTCATCCAAGATTAGAGCTATTGCAATGTAAGTAGTACCTGAGGGGAACTGTAGATGTAGTGTATCTAAAGGTCTGAAGGTTAAGTAGAACTTGTTTCCTTTAGGTAGGTTTTTAAGTGATAAATGTATTCCGTTTCAACAATCTGTAACAGCAATAAAACCGACACTCATAAAGACACATTAGGTATTTCCTCCTCTCCTGGCAGGGATAACTTCAGAGTTACACTAAAACTAACTTGAGTCTAGTAAAGTGGCTTTAGTTGAAGAAAAGCAATGTGAAAATATTGGCTTTTTCATGCAGACTGCACTGAATCAATTCGTCTGTTAAAGGCAAATTTTACCTTTCTCTGGAGAGAGATAAATTTGATTACATGGCCTCGATATCTCATGGAAATCATTTGACCATTAAACAGCTAATTTCAGAATGTTATTTGAAGAGTCATAATAGTAGGTCCAAAATTTCTCCAGTAAAAAATAATGACACACTTGTGATAAAAATGCCTGCTTTGACTGATATCTTCTAATAGAAGTCTTCATCAAGGCATATATCATGCTTGATTTTCTGCAGAGCCGGTCTTCTAGATTATTCAAACAGAATGACCTGAAGGAAGATATCTGCATGAATAGATCTTGATATCCGACTATTTGCCCGCTTTGACAGAGATCGTCTAATAAAAGTCTTCATCAAGGGATATAGCATGCTTGATTTTCTGCAGAGCCAGTCTTCTAGATTATTCAAACAGAATCATCTGAAGGAAGACATCTGTAAGAAGGATGCATGGCAATGGCAAAATATTTAGTGGAACTGCTGATATGATGCTTTCGTGGATCGTAGGAAAGGCAGCAGAAGTTGTATTTCTGCTTGAGAATGAGAAAAACGACCGAGACAGTACTTTCTTGGTGAGATAAAGCCTGGGGAAGGCATCAAAGCAATTCTGAGTTTGTGAATAATTCTCTTGGGACTTCTTGAGAGAGGCAGGATGATGTTTGGTGGTGTTTCTTATCAGTGAAATCCAGGGAAATTTCTCTCTCTCTCTCTCTCTCTCTCTCTCTCTCTCTCTCTCTCTCTCTCTCTCTCTCTCTCTCTCTCTCTCTCTCTTCTTTGGAGGCTTTAATGTCTAGTCAATGGCCCCTGTATACTTGTTCCTTATGGAAAGGGAATTATCTTCTGAATAATAATAATAATAATAATAATAATAATAATAATAATAATAATAATAATAATAATAATATAATAATAATAATAATAACAATTAATAATAATAACTGCACCATCCTGGTTTTTTTATATAAAAAATTTATGTAACATTCTGAGCCTGCGAAATACATATATACAAGTCTCAACCCTTTATGAATATACATTTTGTGAGGACTGTAAATTTTTTATTCACGACAATAGAGCTGAATTTGAATTATGCAAACGATGAGCCGCCTAGCGTCTTGTAGCAGACAAGATTTTTGTGCTTTATATTATTACAAGGACAAAAGTAAAAACAAAAGCATGAACCGTATGCATTTGAATGCTCTTCAAGGGTTGTTCTATTCATGTAATTCATTCGAGAGATAAGACTGAAGGAGCTGTAAAACTGGTAGTGAAATATGTACAATTGTTACGATTTATCAGTTGCCAAACATTTATCTTTTTTATTTTATTCTTTTATTTATTTTTTTTTTTTGGGGGGGGAGGGGGCGGCTTTTCGGTGACGGGAAACCTATAGCAGATTGGGTGAATAATTCGACAACTTATCATTGATCTATTTTCATGGACAGCAACTTTTGTCCCCAATATTGAAGCTTGACAAGACAAGGACCTATATTTGGCAAAAATCACAGTTGGCAAACATTTATTTTTGTCTAGACTTTCGGTAACGGGAAAAATGAGGCTGATTGGTTGAATAATTCTACAACTTATTATATTATTGATTTGTTGCTTTTGACAGTAACTTCTGTCCCCAGTACTGAAGCTTGTCAAGATAAGAAACAAAATTATGAAGAATTCACTTGTCGATTTTAATATATCAATGTTTCTTTTTATTTCATCTCGTTTTACAGAAATATCTTAACTGACTTAATATCTTTATTCTTTCAAAACAACATTAGACGTATTGTTGTCATATCTTTAAAAGCTTTGCGTAGTTACTTATCATATCAATTTGCGATATAACAAAGACACATTATATGGGATTTATGACAAAGCACCTCAGTTTTCTTTTTGAAAATTCTTATCAATGAAGAAAATCGCTAAGTGATTACATGATATGCTTTTCTCAGTGCCTAAATGACACAACAGTCAACATCTCTTAAAATGACTGTCAAATGAAGATGGAAATTCATCATTCCACGATGCCAATATAAATAATAGAAATAAGATAAAAAATATTTAGCATTTGCTTAAGATATCACCCGTACATAGATTTGAAATGTAATCAATAAATTAGTATTTTTTAGAAAACATTTCTTTAACCAAGATATGAACATCGGTCAGCTATTAGCAAATGTCAACCCTGATGAGAAGAGAATAATACGAAGAATTGAAAAGACCATATATAAAATCAATTCCACTGATGCTGCCATCCTCTTTAACAAAACATGTTTGAGAGAGGATCTCCTACCTTCTTTTCTTCTTCTTCTTCTTCTTCTTCTTCTTATTATTATTATTATTATTATTATTATTACTATTATTATTATTATTATTAGGGAAAAACTCTCTATCACGAGAGTATATATAATGATCTAAAGGGTCCAGAATAATACAAAGTGTGAAAAGTCCGTGTAATTTTGAAGACTTTACAGAAAGCTTTCGACCCCTTCCCTGGGTTCATTTTCAGGGACTGAAGATGAACCCAGGGAAGGGTTCGAAAGCTTTCTGTAAAGTCTTCAAAGTTACACGGACTTTTCACACTTTGTATTATTGTGGACCCTTTAGAACATTATTATTATTATTATTATTATTATTATCAGAAGATGAACTCTATTTATATGGGACAAGCACACCACAGGGGTCCATCGACTCGAAATTCAAGCTTCTAAAGAATAATAATAATAATAATAATAATAATAATAATAATAATAATAATAATAATAATAATAATATTATTATTATTTTAATTATTATTATTATTATTATTGTTATTATTATTATTATTAATTTTTTTTTGCTCTATCAGTCCTCTAATTCGACTGGGTGGTATTTATAGTGTGGGTTCCGGGTTGCATCCTGCCTCCTTAGGAGTCCCATCATTTCTTACTATGTGCGCCGTTTCTAGGATCACACTCTTCTGCATGAGTCCTGGAGCTACTTCAGCCTCTAGTTTTTTCTAGATTCCTTTTCAGGAATCTTGGGATCGTGCCTAGTGCTCCTATGATTATTGGTACAATTTCCACTGGCATATCCCATATTATTCTTATTTCTCATTTTCAGATCTGGATACTTATCCATTTTTCACTTCTTTCTCTTCAACTCTGGTGTCCCATGGTATTGCGACATCAATGAGTGATACATTCTTCTTGACTTAGTCAATCAACGTCACGTTCTGTCTATTTGCACGTATCACCCTATCCGTTCTGATACCATAGTCCCAGAGGATCTTTGCCTGATCGTTTTCTATCACTCCCTCAGGTTGGGTGTTCGTACCACTTATTACTGCAAGGTAGCTGATGTTTCTTACACAGGCCCCAGTGGAGGGATTTTGTCACTGAATCATGCCTCTTTTTGTACTGGTTCTGTGCAAGTGCCGGGCATTCGATTTTATTTCTGTCTATCATTCTTTGAACAAATCTGGTTCTTAGGGCCTGATCTTGTGCCGCTGTTATCATTCCTTCAGTTTTCTTCTTTAGCTCTCCCCTCTGTAGCCATTGCTACGTGTCATCGCTGGCTAGTTCTTTAGTCTGTCTCATGTATTGTCCGTGCATTGTTTGTTGTGCCAGTCCTCTGTTCTGTTTGTCATTCTCTATTATTATTATTATTATTATTATTATATTATTATTATTATTATTATTATTATTATTATTATTATTCAGGAGATGATCCTTTTCATAAGAAACAAGCCCATTATAAGGGCCACTGACTTAAAATTCAAGCTTCCAAAGAATGTTATAGTGTTCATTTGAAGGAATTAACAGAATATAATAGGAAATACTTGTTCAAGATTAAAAGGAAGAGTAAAGTGGTTATATAAGTAGAAGACAACTTCATTTGCTTTCTAAGTTGAATAATTAAACGATTATTATCAAATTAAAAGCGTAGAATGATCGACAGAACCTACGACATGCACCCAGGGATCTCTCTCTCTCTCTCTCTCTCTCTCTCTCTCTCTCTCTCTCTAGATCCATTTGAATTACCTTTAACATCAAGTGTTGGAACAATTTATCAACCAAATATCACTTTAGAATAAAAAAACCCAAACATTTCCCGTATATGTCTCCGTGTGTATGTATGAATATCTTACATACATAACTTTAATATTGAGGGCTAAATAATCAATCTTTATTTATTTCTCAAATAAATGAGCTGGAACATGAAGGAGAGATTATAGAAAAGATTTCTTCATTAGGGAAAGTCATTAGTCCTAATGTTTGTGTATGAATGTGGTAAACGACTCGTTACCTTCATCCTCTCTCTCTCTCTCTCTCTCTCTCTCTGTGTGATATATATATATATATATATATATATATATATATATATATATATATATATATATATATATATATATATATATATATTAATATAGGGAGACAATGGTGCAGACTCCCGCTGTCAACCACAGATATAAGGAGGACGGACACTGCACCAAGATCAGTCCACCCTCAGCTTCCCAGTCAGAGGATGTCTGGCAGCTCCAGACGAAAGCTCGCTTTAAGAAAGAGAGAGAGAGAGAGAGAGAGAGAGAGAGAGAGAGAGAGAGAGAGAGAATTGTTAATGACTTTGATGACTATGGTATCATAGTTTATCTGTAAAATTCAAATATATACACCTATTTTTACCCTATATTTGACCATGACCTCTATAGGAGCTCTACTAGACCCGTTTAAGTAGCACGGAAAAAGCCGCTATTCGCAAAATAGAGAAGAATCTCTACAAGTGTAACGCTGCTTAAGTAGCCATTACTTTTGATAAAGTATTATTATTATTTTATATCATTGTTATTATTATTATTATTATTATTATTATTATTATTATTATTATTATTATTATTATTATTATTATTATTATTATTATTATTTTATTAAAAGTAATGGCTACTTCAGCAGCGTTACACTTGTAGAGATTCTTCTCTATTTTGCGAATAATCTCTACAAATGTAACGCTGCTGAAGTAGCCATTACTTTTAATAAAGTATGCTTGAGAGAGGGTCTGCTTCCTAAGTACACTATTATTATTATTGTTATTATTATTATTATTTTGTTAAAAATGACTGCTGCTTCAGCACTATTAATCTTATAAAGAGTCTTCTCTATCTTTCCGATGACGGCTTTCTCGTTGTGCGTTAGACTGGTGAGCAACGCACCAAAGGGCATGGTAAAATTCGGTTGGAGTCATTTGATTTATTATTGCTTATACAATTCTCTCTCTCTCTCTCTCTCTAACGCGACGTTTCCTCCTGATCGACAGGACATTATCAAGCGATAACTGCTGAGGGACTGAATTCCAGTGGTTGTTGTTGTTTAAGATTAACGCTGGTGCCAGCACGGGGCGGGGTCTTGCTCACAGAGCAGCCGTAAATTCCAGTGGCGAGTCTTCTCCTTTTATCGTGGTGTTGCGAGCTTTCCAGTACGGTCAGAGCACTTCTCCGGTAGGTCGAGTTTTTATTGGTTCCCGGGAAGGTGACTCATACGGCGGGCGTGACGAGTCTTGCAGACCTTCTCAGGTAGGGGGTATCGGGAGCCTCTTGATTGGCTTCTACCTGCGTGACGTCACCCCTGGTATTATTCTCATGTCCGGTGTTCGTTCCATGCGCGCTGGTACTTTCGTTAGGGGAGAGGGGTGTGGTCCTCCTCACACACGTCGGTATCAGGAACGCTTCTTGGGTGGTATTGAGGGGAGGCTTTTCTTCGAGGATGAGCAGCGCTTCTAGGAGACGCAGACGTCGTGGGTCAGGTGCTCTCCCAATGATCTTAGTATTCCTGACGATGTCGTCTCTCGTGATGTTTCTGCGGTGTACTGCAAGGGCGTGCTGCCTAATGGCGCCCTCTCTGCGTGGCAGAAATCCTTTTTGACAGGCGCATCGTCGTCATGCCGATGTAAATCCCAGGGCATCCTTGGCGAGGCATACGTATCGGTAGACGACGGTGGAATGCCCCGCCCAAGGATAATATGTCAAGATATGTCATAAATATGTGGTCATTCTGCTACCAGTGGCTTTTTAAAGTAAATATTTTTGTACCTAGATGACCTAGAAGATATTTTCTGCTTTATGTTGACATATTGCGTTCGATTTCAGCTGTGCATTTTATTTCATTCCATATGAACGCACTCCAGTCAGGTTTCTGATACCCGAACATATAGTTTTCACAGTACATGGTCTGTTCCTACCTAGATACTATTTTTTTACTTATGTTGGAAAGATAGTTGCGTGTATTTAAGTTTTATTCCATTTATTGAACGCTACTGTAGGTCAAGAGTTTCTGAATGCCCGAACTGATGAGTTTTAGGGGATATAAATCCTGCAAAGTATGTAATTGGCGTCATATATATTTAATTTCATGTGAAATGTGCATATAATTTGACACAAATCATGTTCATTGAATCTTATAATATCGATTAGTAAAATTAGCGAGTAAACAACAAACAACAACAATAATAATAATAATAATAATAATAATAATAATAATAATAATAATAATAATAATAATAATAATAATACTCTTAAAAAGAATGGCAGAATTAAGCGAGTTGATTTTATATAGTTTTTTTCTATTTTCCTTTATTATAAAACGAAGAAGAAGAGCAGCCTGGTGATGAGAAACAACCCTTCGGCGCCCCTGCAGGATCCCTTGAAGAAGACGAGTGTGGTCTACCGTTACACATGCCCGGTCCGAGGATGCCTCGGCAAATACGTCGGTATGACCTCCATGCGTTTCTCCCAAGCCGAAATCCTCCTGCCCAACGCCCAAGAAAGGGAAGCCATTAATTCCCAACCCGCCCCGCCAGGACTGCTCATAATAAACAAATAAAGATGAATGATATTATCACTTATATCGAAATAATAAACCAGACAACGTATCCCCGACGTCTGCGCCTCTTAGAAGCCCTCCATATAAGAAAGGAGAAACCAAATTTAAATATCCCTCAGGAAACGTTTCTCCTTGCCACCGCCACCCGGAGAGCATCGAACGACCCCCCTACAATGCCAGATAATCAGGAGCCCACACAGTATGATAGGACTCCTGCTACAGACGGAATTCCTGACGTTCACCCCCAGGCACTCTACTGTGGCGCTCGCACGACAGAATCACCGAGACCTTCGAGGTGAGACCCAAGACTTCGCCCAAGACTGGCCCGACCAATGAGAAACCAACTCTAGATCCGAGCTGCTACAAATACAGTCCCCGCAGACTTTCCTGCTATAGTCCTTCAACTGACTCGTCCGAAGATGACCTGCGAGAAGGTCGAAACGTCACGTGATACCAGCTATACCAGCACCAATACCAACACTAAACCAAAGATGAATCTGGCCCGGAACTGAACTACGCCTACGAAATAATAACGGCACTGACAAAAACCCGTGCTTGACCTGCACCTGATATTCTGTTCTAATAAAAGATCACCTTCAGCATTTATAATTTTTTGAAAATTCCCAATATGAATATCGGCCACTTACTCAGAAAAATCGCTGATCCTGAGAAGGAAATCGTAAGGAAAATAGAAAAAGCAATATATAAAATAAACTCGCTTAACTCTGCCATTCTTTTTAATAGTATTTTCCTAAAAGAGGGTATTCTACCAAATAATAATAATAATAATAATAATCATATTATAATGTAATGGGTGTAATGTCTGTCTGTCTGTCATTCAATCACGGCCAAACGGCTAGTCAGATGGCATGAAACTTGGCAGGGCTATGGTGGGGACCCCTAAGATGGTTTGTAATAGGGTTTCATCCAGCCTACCCCCCTCCTTTGAAGGGGGTGGGGGTGAGAAGGGATTCCCTGAAACGGAGCTGTTTCTGGCCGTGAAACGAGGCTGGGTTATTCCCATAGACTTAGTTACTTTACGATTTTTCATACATAATTTCTGTACAACTTCCCAGAGAAAGTCGTGAATATTTCAGCTCGGACACAATAGAAGATGAAAATTATCATTAAATCCATCGGGACTGCCAGTGCACAAAATAACGTTGAGAAGTACTGCCTGGTAATGTTGCTTCGAAATTTCGATCCTGCCAATGGACATTGCAACGGAACGAGGTACACTGTTATGGAGCTAAACTCCCACGTCATCAAAGCAGTGATAGCAACGGGTCCTCACACCGGCAAACGTCTGTTCATCCTCCGGAATCCTCTGATGCCTTCGGACAACCAGTTTCCGTTCCAGTTATGGCGCAGGCAGTTTCCCATCAACCTGGCCGTCTCATTCACTGCAAACAAGTCGCAGGGCCAGACTTTGGATCATGTTGGTGTGTTTTTGCCGTCGCCCATGTTCACGCATGGCCAACTGTACGTGGCGATGAGCAGAGCAACTGACTCGGCCAACTTGAAATTAAGTTGTGGACAAACTGATAGTATTGTGTACAAAGAGGTTCTGTAGTAGGTATGTATAAAAATCGCCCTTATTTTATCATTGCTGAACAAATTGTACATATAAATTTTTCACTTGTGCACCCGTATTTTATCACACATTGTAGATGGGTAAGTTTCCTAATAATGATAATAATAATAATAATAATAATAATAATAATAATAATAATAATAATAATAATAATAATAAAATAATAATAATAATATCAAATCATGACCATTAAATTTTATAATAAAGATCTGGCAATCTATCAATCAAACAGAGGGCAAGTTAGTAATAATAATAATATTAATGATAATAATAACAATAATAACAACAACAAAAGAGCAAATCATGGACCTTACATTTTATAACGTGAATGTGTCAGTCTATCTATTAAACCAGAAAGAAATTATTGCTAGCTGATATCTTAGCCCAACTGCCGCAACAACCCCCCCCCCCCCCCCCCCCCCCCCCCCCCCCCCCCCCCCACACACACACACACACACACACACACACACACACATAATCCGATTCGACGCACCTTTCATCAGAGCTACTCTCGACCTTTCCTGATATTAACTCGTTGCCCGGATAGCTGAATTCGCCTGCGAGCGAATATTTAAACGAGATTCCTTCCAGGTGAGTTTGACAGTTCACAACAAGAGCGAAGCGCCTTTAAAGCTGATGGGTTTGTAAGGCAAGATTGGAGTCAGTGTCTCTCTCTTCCTACTAAACTCTCTCTCTCTCTCTCTCTCATTGTCTTACGGTAAATGAGAATAGGATTTGTTCGATATCAGTGACTAAAGTTAGAAAAAAAATTCTTTTTTACATGTGATTTTTTTTCCAGTGATATCTATAATGGATTTTTCATTACAATTAAATTATAATAGACATTTTTCATTCAAGTTATTTCTGAATTATTGTCATTGTCATAAGCTGTGTCCATTTCCTAATCTACTATTTCTCAAATTCGTAAGCTCAGTATTTGTATTCGGTATTCAAATGAAATCTAATTAATAATAATAATAATAATAATAATAATAATAATAATAATAATAATAATAATAATAATTATAAACAAAGATTCCAATAATTAACAAAACGAAATCAATGGAGACATCGAACTTAAAAGCAATGGTGTTAGAAAGAATTACAAAACAGATTAAATTTTCAATGCGACCTCGATTCGGTCGCCTTATATTAATCAACCTGGCATTTCGAAACAAATTACCAGATTGCTAAAATGTCAAGAGACGCATTATAAAAATAAACTTTATATCAATAGTTGTACAAAAGGCTATTAAGAATTCTGTTGATTATGACAGAGCTCAAGGCTACAGATTAATTTTGAGAAAGTTCATAGGATTATAAGCATGCAAACTATTTTGTTATTATTGTTGTTGGGAGTTTAGGAAAGCCCTATGGAAAAGCCTAAAAAGGTATGAAAAGGGTATTTCATTTCGAGCTAAAGGAGCAGGAATTCTAGGATAGGATATATTTGATTTATTTATTAGAATGGAAATGTGAAAAATAAATAATGTGCATGTTAAACAATACAGGACAATTTCCAATAAAACATAACGTATTTATTTTAATTTTCGTCGGTGAAACAATGTGCTAATTGAACGTAGATTTTAGCAGCGCCTCGAGTAAGCTGGAGGTCGGATCACGCCTTGTTTGTTAAGTCTTGATTCAGATTTTGGTCACCAGTCGGAGAAATAAATTCCTTTTTTGGTACGTAGAATTTTATGAAATATGCTGAGTGTAATTCCTCACAATTCATTGAAAATATAGTTCGAAGGGTTTAAAAAAATGAAGTTTATTATTACTAGCAAGCTTATGAATACATGAATTATGTATGATAAATTCGCAAAGTAACTAAGGCTACAGACATAACCAGCCCCGTTTCACGGGCCGGACCAACTCCGCTTCAGGGAATCCCTTATCACCCCTGCCCCCTTGGAAGGCGGGGGGCGGGGCAAGGTAGGATGAAACCTCATTATAAACCATCTTAAGGGTCCCCAGTATAACCCTGCCAAATTTCATGCCCATCGGACCACCCGTTTGGCCCTGATTGAATGACAGACGAACGGACAGACATAACGCCCATTATAGTAAGATTCAGGAGATGAACCCTTATTCATATGAAACAAGCCTATATATATATTATGGACTCTGACTTGAAATTTAAACTACTAAACACTATTGTGTCCATTCGAAAGGAGGTACAGAAAATAATATGAAGCACGAAAAGGAAAGATCAGTTATTAGAAGAGAAAAATGGTATAAATTGATAAATCAATACATACATATATATATATATATATATATATATATATATATATATATATATATATATATATATATATATATATATATATACATTTATTTATATTCACACACACACACACACACACACACACACACACACATATATATATATATATATATATATATATAATATATATATATATATATATATATATGATAAAAGAAGCCCATAAAAAACACCACAATATAGAGAGAAAAATACTATATTTCAGAGACTGCTGTGTCTCTCTTCATTCTAATAAATAAATCATCTACCTGAAGAGAGAGAGAGACAGCAGTCACTGAAATATAGTATTTTCTCTTTATATTTTGGCATTTTTATGGGCTCCTTTTATTAGATGGAATTCTGTTGTAAAAGAACATTTTATACCAGTCATATATATATTACTGACAGGACCTCATCGAAAGTAGATGGTATCTAGCAGAGATATTTAGTGAATAAAAAAAAAAAGTTGCTAGCGCTCCATGACTAACAGTCGCTTTTCTTGAATAAATATCTCCTCTAGATACCATCCCCTTTCAATGTGGTACTGTCAGTAATTGTATTAACGAGCAAAACAACTGTGTAAGTGATATTGTTAATATATATATATATATAAATATATATTATAATCTAGTACATATAAATTCATTCCTGATGGAAAGAAGAATTGGTCCAGAGTTTTTTGAAAGAAATGATATTCCTCTATTATCAAAAAAATTATTCACATCAAGGACCCTCCCATGTTGCATGAATATCCTTCCCCCAGAATATATAAGTAGCAAGCGGGAGAGAGAAGACCGCCTAGAGGGAGCATTTTACGAGACGAACCAGTCCCACATTATCTAAATTGAATTCGTGTATCTCCATTTCACAGGCACTTTTGCACGCGACAACGTTCCAGGCGACGACACAATGAAGAGAAAGAAAAAGGAAAAGTAACAAATTAAAAAAAAACTAAGTTATTATTTTTGGCGCCATATTGCGACGGAGAATGAGAGAGAGAGAGAGAGAGAGAGAGAGAGAGAGAGAGAGAGAGAGAGAGAGAGAGAGAGAGAGAGAGAGAGAGATAAGTGTTTTTTTTCCTCGTTTTATTTTTCATAGGTTACTGCGTCTCGAATTGTTTTTCATTTTGCTATATCACTTAGTAATTTGGTATTTGTTTTGGAATAAAACCTTGTATATAAAAAAATACCAGAGGCATATAATAAGACTGGGACAAAATCTCTCGGTTAGCAGTCTAGATTATAAAAAATACTACTCAATAATCCGAGAAGCTCAGATGTGGAATTGTATTGAAATAATGTAGTTTATAACTGCATATGAAAAATATGTTATCTTATCACATCTTAAAAATATTATGAAAAAATAACTGTTTATCATACTAAATTTTATTTCAACTTTTCTGCCTCTGTGATCAGATATCGTGGCTCAGGTGTACATGAAACCTTCATCCTTTTCATTCAAATTAGAATTAAATTTAAACAAAATTAATTCTATTAAACTATGTCGTCTGACCAAACGCCCTCTTACTCAGCTTTTCCTTTGGATCTGTCTCCCTCCGTCAAATTTCTATTTCTTTTATATTTGTATTTGTGGATAATGACAAACCTCGGGTTGCACACTCGGGGTAAATCGTGCTCTTCCTCCCAACTTAAATACTGACGAGAGTCGTCCTTCGTTTGTGATTCCCTATATCTCGATAATTCCTTGTTTTCTGTGCTTCCTATTCGCTTCTGAAACTTCCCTCGGCAACATTTTCTGCGCGCCGGAAAAAAAAGCTCT
>NC_061100.1:31867466-31879966 GCF_015104395.2 Macrobrachium nipponense
GAAAAGGACACGAGACGCTAATGTTAAAAAGCATGTAGGCGATTGAGTGACTGGTTTGCTGCAGAAGTGTCATTTGCATCGCAGTGGCTGTGTAGCATCTCTGACCAGGTTACCCCTAAATGGTTAGGTTCATCATTACGCACGCTCTAACTTCGATACTGCTACTTATACTTATATCTTTACTTCGCTGTAAATATTACTTAATTGCTTAAAGCGTCCCATCGACCCATAGCTGCACCCACCTTTTAGGCTTTTACTATACCTCCATTCATTCTTGCTGCCAAGGACTCTAACCATTACTGCTTAGTGTGACTATCTCATAATCAGAGCTGTGTAGTACTTCAGTTCATTTATTTTCTACATATCTTAGCCTTTCTATACAGCCAATCCAACACCTTGTCTCTGTTCCTTAATGACTAAATGACTGAAAGTGCCACAAGATTTTTGCTTTCAATCCTACCTTGAATGATGAATTAATTCATTCGTTCAACTCTCACCCTCTTACCATATATTACATCAAAATATGTCCAAACAACGTGAAATCCCCTGGTCTCAATAAACCCAACTTCTGTAATGTGGTACCTTGCTCAGTAACTCATCTGACCTGGTAAATCAAAATGTACTTAGATCAAGGTTTAAATCAACGAGAATATGCTTGATATTCTTTAATGATTATCGAGATTTCTTCCTACGGGACTGGGCGTTGCCCACTGAGGTGAAGCCTGGCAAATGAAGTTTTCGTATGCGGTGGAAGTGAGAACAAAATCACATTTCGTGGCTGAAGGAGATAGAATCCAATTGA
This sequence comes from Macrobrachium nipponense, assembly GCF_015104395.2. Lineage (NCBI taxonomy): Eukaryota > Metazoa > Arthropoda > Malacostraca > Decapoda > Palaemonidae > Macrobrachium > Macrobrachium nipponense. Next base: position 31,868,269 of record NC_061100.1, read on the forward strand.
GCCTGAAGATGCTAATACGTTTATCCTGTCTTATAAGACCAAGTTACTGTTTACATTTAACTTTCCTGGTCGTTTTCATCGTTTGTGAACTTGACCCGTTAAAGAGAGAAGGAATTTACCGGGTTTTTCTAGATAAGTATTTAAATTAATTGAGATTAAGTTAATGATTACAGTTAAATGTCCTCGTCGTTTTTTCTTTTTTGGATTTGACCCGTTAATAAGACAAGGAATATAACGCCTTTTTCTTTAGATAACTATTTACATTAATTGAGTGATAATCGTTCGGTTAAAAACCGTAAACTTGATCAAAACAAAATTAGTAAATGTTTCGTGGCTATTCATTTCGTAAACGCATCCGGTTTGTAAATAATGATATTTTGAAGATGCCATTTGAGATTTAGTTACTGTTTACATTTTACTTTTTCCATCGTATGTAAATGTCTAAGATTATTGAGTGATAATCGTTCGGTTAATTGAAAAGATAGTTTTCTGCAATCTCGAGACGCAATTTGTAAATACACTCAGCTTGTCAAGTGCAAGAATCTCCAAAAGAAGGTTTTTGTAAAATGCAGGAAAATACAAACTCAGGCTGGAATCTAAAGGTTTTGTGTGATAAAGCCAATTTTGACCCCAAAGGGCTGAGGACCATTTTAAACCATTAAGAAAACAGGCCAAGTTTTTATTGCTCTCTCTCTCTCTCTCTCTCTCTCTCTCTCTCTCTCTTATCCTATTTTCAACTCATTCTTTTCAACGCGTCATATAAACACGTGGTAGAATAATTTCAATAGTTTTTATAATAGTTTCAATAGCAATTTAAATATCAGTTTTAACAAGTATCAAAGGAGTGAGAACTATGGAGGCAACAATTACATACTTTCCTCTTCTAATAAATTCTATTTATTTTCACATTCTATATTTTCCCTCTTCTACTTAAATTTTATCTATTTTACCGTCTATATATATATATATATATATATATATATATATATATATATATATATATATATACATATATATGTGTGTGTGTACTGGTCTTAGCCTGATACTTGTTGTGTATTTGTGTATTCTCGTAGATTCATTAATATTGCCTTTACTCTCAAGTACACTACTGCAACTCAGCTAGAAATCTGCGAAGCCTCTTAATTCCGACTCAGTGTTTACAGAAATTTAGATTTGCGCTTGTTAGAGATCTGAGTTCTGCTAATATGAAGTCTTTACATGATTCTGTCGTCCAACTGTCCACCAGAATACTGCTCATTATTAACCAGACATAAAAAAATAGACCATGGTTTTTATGGTAAACTTTAATTAAAGCAGCTTAAAAATATTCGTGATTTTTAATCCGATTTTGTATCGATTAAGCTCAGGAATTGATTCGCTTCTGCCCACAAATTCTCGGGAAATGTCTGCACTAAAATTATTTAATTTGGGAATTAGAGTAATGGATATTATGTGAAATGATGAAAATGTCAGGCTCCAATTTGACACAAAATATTTACGATTTTATTCCTCTGTAGAATACAAATCTCGTTTTGGATAAATACTTTCCTTTCAATTTACTCTGAAATAATAACAACCAACTTTTTAATATATATTCCAAGTAACAGTAATGTCTGAAGCGATGAGATCTCTTTGAGGCTGAATGTTTATTAAACTCTCTAATATAGTAATTCCCCTTTGGCGAGAGTAAACAAAATCTTACCTAATAAGAATTCTTCCGAATATATTACATTGCCCACCAATCACGTTACTTTAAATAAAAAATATAAATAATTGGGTGTAATGAAGGTATACAGCAAAGATGAAATTTCTAGTAAACTGGGTAGTTTGACCAAATACTCTTCTCGCCTCTTAAAAACTTAAAAGTCCAACTATATTGCAGCTAAATGACAGAATGACTAGCTATCACACGGAATCACGTATCCGTAACTGGAGATACCGAACCAGAAAGATAGGTTTCTGGAATTCATAGAATTTAGGGATATGTCAGATTGGAAAATAGTTCACGCAACTGTGAGAAAGAACGCCAATAAAAAAGTATATGAAATATACTGGAACAATTCATGTTTTTCGAAACTGCAATGTCGTCGAGAAGAATAAGGAAACTTTGGAGGAAACTCCAGAGATATGGACTTCTATATAAGATATATAGATATATAGATATATAGTATTATAGATATATAGAGATGTAGATGTAGATGTAGATGTAGATGTAGATGTAGATGTAGATGTAGATGTAGATGCTAGATGTAGATGTAGATGTAGATGTAGATGTAGATGTAGATGTAGATGTAGATGTAGATGTAGATATATCTATATCTATATCTATATCTATCCTATATCTTATCTAATCTATATCTATATCATATATCTATATCTATATATAATATATATATATATATATATATATTATATTATATATATATATATATATATATATATAAGATATATATATATATATATAGTATATATATATATATATATAGTATATATATATATATATATATATATATGTAATGTATATAGATATATATATATAGATATATATATATATATATATATATATATATAATATATATAATATATATATATATATATATATCTATCTAATATATATATGTATATGTCTATATACATACATATATATATATATATATATATATATATATATATATATATATATATATATATATATATATATATTACATGTATGTTTACTGTGTTATCATTACTATGGTGAGTGCAACACACCATAACTCAGTAAATAATTTGACAGTGGGGATCGTAATCCAAATTTCTAACTCCTGGAGAAAAGGTGCTGCCTGTATTGTATTACATGGCCGAGATGAATAAGCGAGTTTTGTGGTTATATATTGTTTTCCACTACATATGGATGTCTATGAGTTTCCCTTCATATATGCAGCTTTTAACAACTTCTGTTGTTTTTGAAATGACATGAATCATTTTTGCAAGATAATTTTGGCAATAAGCCTAGTTTTATTATTTTCAATATTTTTGTAGCTTTGGGTAAAAAAAGCAAATAGAAGATCTGCATTGAAAACATATTGTTCCAAGGGGATCCACAATAACAGAAAAATATTTGAGTGTTCGAGTATAATTTAAAAACACTTTACGAAGCTTTCGCGAAAGCTTTGTCCACGAACTCTCAACATTTTTCATCATTGTGGAGTCCGTCGAACAGATTATTCAATTATAACCTAAAATGATTATTGACAGAGATGTTGCTCCCAGATCCTAAATTAATACCCGACAGTGTGACGAGACGAAATACAACATGCAGTTGTATATAGGGAAATTCGACCTCCCCCTGATTTCTGAATTCGACATTTCCCCAATTATGGAACTATATTGTCAGACCACATCACTTACACCAACAAGCTTCCAGACGCTCTCCTTGGGAAGAACACCTCCCAAGCAGTTAGGTTTGGTCTCCAAAACTAAATTTCCGACCTGAAACGAGGTTGTTTGTTATTAACTGACGTTCTAGGACAAAGCTCCCGTCCATTATTGCTCGTGTCCACTCTGAATCAATCAAAGAACACGCTCATATAGGTCTCTCTCTCTCTCTCTCTCTCTCTCTCCCTTCCCTCTCTCTCTCTCTCTCTCTCTCTCTCTCTCTCTCTCTGGTTTTTATGAATTAAACAGACTAAAAGTCCTTGATATTTACTATCTTAAACAAATGTTGTGAGAGAGAGAGAGAGAGAGAGAGAGAGAGAGAGAGAGAGAGAGAGAGAGAATAAGCATTCATATTTCCTTACATATCAAATAACCCTTTTCAATTGTGGAAAATTTACTCAGGTAGAGCCCATAGAAAAAAATAAAAATGTAGGGGTAAGGTTCAACCAAACCAATTCACACTATCACCTCTGGTCGTGTATATCCTGACTGACTGGGATTGGAGTCTCATTCTGCAGCCCTGTTATTCAAACGAACGGTAGTGACTTTTCCCCTTTATTTCTGAGTAAATGTCGATTTACAAACCGGCCCACGAAATTTAATTATATTTTCTTAATTTTTACTTATTTATTTCTTTTTTTGATAATAAGGCATTTTTCGACTTTCTGGTATTTCTAAGAAAATGTCGATTTCAAGAGAGAATCTACTCCCCCTCTCTCTCTCTCTCTCTCTCTCTCTCTCGCTCTCACAGTGTTGATCAAATGGCAACAAATAACAAATAGCATCAAAAGCTTCATTTTACGATATTTGATAGAAGTGTAATTGTTATAAACCTTTTTGGTAGTTACTCTTCACTTATTCGCGTTTTAAAGAGGAGAGAGAGAGAGAGAGGAGAGAGAGAGAGAGAGAGAGAGAGAGAGAGAGAGAGAGAGAGAGAGTGATAATATTGATGCATTCGGAAACCATGAAGACGAGTTTCATAGTATAAAAAGCGAGCAAAATGAAAAAATGGATTCGTCCTTAATACGAGCTTTTGAGATCCGAGCAAGTCTTCGGCTGAGAAGTGCCCTAGGTATAAATTATTCTCGAGAAAACAAGCTATAAAATAATGACTATTAGATCTTAGCTTAAATCTTGTAGTCCCACAGTAGCAAAAGAGACACCAAAGTAGAAATAGGACAAAAGCCACTAGTGACAGATAATGCCTCGGTTTGATTCTGTATAAGAAAGAAATGTTTTACAAAAATTAACAGGACTTGTATATGAAATAAGTGAATTACCCAATTTCAATCATATGAATTTATGTATGTATCCATATATATATATATATATATATATATATATATATATATATATATATATATATATATATATATAGCTATATATATACATAAATGCATGCATATACATCATACATACATACATACAACATACATACATACATACATACATACATACATACATGTATGTTAGTATGTATGTATGTAATTAGAAGGATAGATAGTATATACACACATATATAAGTGTGTGTTTGTGTGCTTGTGAAAAACTCTCGTACACATCACCACTTTCAAGAATTTAAAATCAGTTTGCTCTCATAAATCATAAGTTGAATCTGAAGGTCTCAAAAGTCATCAATATTGAGTAACGCCACCAAAGTTTTCCACCAGCTCCTGTCCACTTCAAAATTTCTCAGAAAGTCTGAAGATTTAGTTGCGAATAATTTTTTTCGAATTATCACAAATGTTATTTTCGATTTATCAGATTTGAAGATTTTGCTATTTTTTTCGTTTTTTACATCTCCATGTTTTTGTAAAAAACTAAGAAGGTATTTTATTTTGATTCTCAAATCTTAATTTCATTATATTTCATACGAAGGTTTTAAGTTAGGTAAGATCAAAACTGAAGTTTAAGTTCGGGTGAATTTCTCATTATAGCATCTGATACGAAGTTCTCCCCTTTAGTCATAATTATATAATAGTTTCTATTTAAATAACAATATGCACTGTGACTCTGACAATATAAATAAATCTTAGTACAGTTTCCTACATTCCTGAGCATTGCTTATTCAAATGTGTTCTCCGTATTCCTTTGTAACATAGATTCTTCTTATCAGTTCTGTCCCATTTCCATCTACCTCTGTGGTGCACTTCTGCTTCGTCAAATCTCTTCTCTCTCAACAATCTATCCATCTCGCTCTTGGTTTTCTTCCTGGTCTTTTTCTACCCTGCACCTCCATCTCCACAGCAGCCTTCAGATATGATCTTCCTCTCTCCTCAGTTACGTGTGTCCACACCATCTGCACCTTCTTCGATATTTCAACCATCAACGGATGGTCTCTCGTTTGTCACTCTTTCATACGTTGTATTTGAACAGAGGTCATCCGCATTCACAGTTGATCCATGATCCCATTGTTCTGCTGAGAGCAGCCAGATTCGCTGAACAGCAGCACCAACATGCGGTAAATGCGCCTCGCTGTAGAACTTCCACGTTCCAGAGGTTCTTTATTCCTCCCACCGTTGGACTGTGGAACAGCCTCCCAGAGGATGTCGTGCTATTGGAACTTCGGAAGTTCAAATGAAGATGAAATGCATCGCTACCCTAATACAGTTCAACTCTTATTTTAATATTCTATTTAAATTTTTATCAATTTATCTATTTATTTGTTAGTTAATCTCTCTTTCTCACAACTGATCACATCTTTCTGTATTTTCCATTACCCTTTTTGTTACTTCTTGCGAATGAAACTCCATAATATTCTTAAAAAGCTTGACTTTCAGTCATGGCCCCTGTTTGGGTTTGGTTCCATATGAATAGGGTTCATGTTCCCGATAATCAATAATATAATAATAATACCTAATAATAAATAATAACTAATAATAATAATTAATAATAATATAAATATTAATAAAATAATAATTAATAAATAATAATAGAGAAAATCCACAGTTATGTAAATGTACATATATTTAAGTTTTTAAAACAGAAAAGATAGCTTTCGGGAATCTGTACGGTTTCCCCTTATCAATCTGGCAGTTTATATAATTTTACAGCGATGTAAAACAAAGCAGGAGTCAAAAATTAAGTGACTTGTTATTAAAACAATGGAAACCGGTCGTCAGTATAAATCAGGCAATGCCGTCTTTTCTGATGAAGCCCCGCCAATCGTCTGGAACGTGGAATTGGTCCTTGCCCTGTGCGGTCGTTCTGATGGTCCTCTTCAACAGCATAGGCGCCGGCAGCATCGGTTACTGGAGGTAGCCGAGTTACCTGAACGGGAGAAAGAGAGGCAACCGCAGCATCAGATGTGGCTAAAGAGACAGCACTCTCAATAAGTTCTTATTCTTAAAGCCTTTAATATATTTCTTGGAAATAAGGTTGTTGGTGAATTTATCTTCCTGTGTGAAAGATTTATTGCCTTCCATGGAAAAACCACTGTCTATCGCCGCACCCTCCACTAGCCTTCTTATACCAACTTCTTTACTTCTGAAAATTACTTTAGAATCTTCCCAATTTATGCGGTGATCGAGCTTAAGACTGTGACTAACTAATACATTGTTTTCCGCATGTAACTGGTAAGCTCTTTTGTGTTCCCCGATTCTAGTGGGCAACCCTCTACCACTTTCACCGAAATATTTAGTCACATTCTGAACAGGGAATTTCGTAAACACCAACTTGTTGTGATTCGTTGTGCTATAATTATGTATAAGAAGTCTCTTAATAGTGTTATTATAATTAAAGACTATATTTGATCATTGTGATTTTTGTTAAACAGATTTCCTTATTCTGTTTAGGTGAGGATTAAAAGAGAGTGCAAGACAATTCGTAAACTTCTTTTTGTCGTTTACTTTAGATAAATCTATGTAGAATATTCTTCTGGCTTTTTAAAAGGCATTATTAATAAAATAGGAAGGGTAACAAAGTTTTTTGAAAACATCTTCAATGTGTTTAAGTTCTCTGTCAATGAAGGTGGGGTCACATACTTTCAGGCTCTCAAACAAAATTGACTAAGATGTTGGTTTTGACTTCATTATTGTGCAGGAGAAAAATGAATGTATGTTTCTGCATTGGTTTCTTTACGATAAACTGTAAATTTAAAAGTGAAAGTTACTGGGTCATGGAAGTATCAATATGTCTAAAAACGGCAACTTATCATCTGTTTCGTGGTCGGCTGTGAACTTGATAGAGGGCAAGATTCCATTAATATACCGAAGGAAATTGTCAAAATTTGAAGGGTTACCTTTAAAAATAATGAAAATACATCTACGTATCTCACCCATGGTCTTAGTGAAGGTTCACAGTTTCTGTAAAATTTCAACTTCAACAAATTCCATGCATAAATTGGCAAGAATAGGAGACAAAGGAGACCCATTGAAACACCAACTTTTGTCTAAATCCTTGATTGTTAAATGAAAAGACTGTGGAGGACACACAAAGTCGAACCATATCTAAGAACTGTTTGGTGGGTATAGCAAAATTAATGTTACCTAAATCAGACTGTTCCTTGAGCTTATTAAGTACATATTCCAAAGGCACATTTGTGAAAAGCGCTGTCACATCTAGACTAATCATTTTACCTGAATGTTTCCCAGTTTCTTGAGACGTTCCATAAAATCTTATGAGTGAAGAAGATTAGCCTCAGAAAAAGTACCCAACAAGGGTCTCAGTTGTTCTGCTAACCATTTTGATAAAACCGACTGGGTGGAATTGCAAGTGGCAACTATAGGACGCAGGGGACAACCACTCTATATATTTTCGGTAAGCCATAAAAATAGGGAAGACTCGGGTTTTTATTGGAAATCTTACTTATTATGATTTGCTTATGTTCCTGTTCAGTCAACGTACTAGCAATTTTTCTTACATATCTATTGAATTTTAATTGCAGTGAAGTCAATGAGGGTATTTCGTTAAGTTTGATATAAGTATTGTCATCACTAAGTAAAGAATTCGCTTAGGAAATGTATGTGTTATGGTCCATAATAACAAGTGACCCTCCCATGTCCGCTTTCATAATTTTGATTTCCTTGTTCTCACATAATTTTTTTAAGGCTAATTTGTGTCTTCTAGTTAAGATTCCAATTTGTTCATGCAAATGATTATTGATTAAACACCTTTCAAAAAGTTAATCTGAAGCTCATTGTGTCTGAAATTAAAATGGTTTATATTGCTAATACCTTGTAAGAGGTCTGTGTTACTAGTCCATAAACAGCAATTCAAACCAAGACCGAGCAATTCTTTTCTGCTGTAATAGTCATAGAAAGATAAATTACCAATTTTACAATTTTCGCCATTTTGGTCCATATAGTTCTACCTATCAGATTTCTTAATTTTGAGTCAAGTTTACAATTATGCGCCACATTTCTGCTTAAGGCAACCTCACCTGCTCTCCGTTTGGCGCCCTCGAACATGACAGGATGAAGAAGATCTTGAAGTTCTCTCATCTGTCTCCTCAGGTCCAAATGAGCGCACTCCATTTCCCAGGTCGCTTCTTCAATTTTATCTTTAAGGAATGATCTCTGGAAGTCGGAAAATTCATGTCCGAGAAAGGAAACGTCACAAATTCGTCCAAAGGTTTTCGGAATCACATGTTCTTCTAAGCAATTTTTCAGGAACCACAGCTGGCTCTTCTTTCTTAGGCAGGCAGTCCACTTCTTCACTAATATCCGGTATTCACAAAGTTCCGTGTGAGAGTAAAAAACCAACGGTGTTGTTCCCTCCATGTGTGTAGGCGTGGATCCAAAAATTAAAATTAAAAATCCTCATAGTAGCACGAGTCTTCAAATGGAGAAACAAATCCACAGTTATGTAAATGTACATATATTTAAGTTTAAAACAGAAAAGATAGCTTTCGGGAATCTGTACGGTTCCCCTTATCAATCTGGCACGTTGATATAACTTTACAGCGATGTAAACAAAGCAGGAGTCAAAAATTAAGTGACTTGTTATTAAAACAATGGAACTGGTCGTCCAGTATAAATCAGGCAATGCCGTCTTTTTCTGATGAAAGCCCCGCCAATCGTCTGGAACGTGGAATTGGTCCTTGCCCAGTGCGGTCGTTCTGATGGTCCTCTTCTACAGCATAGGCGCCGGCAGCATCGGTTACTGGAAGTAGCCGAGTTACCTGAACGGGAGAAAGAGAGGCAACCGCAGCATCAGATGTGGCTAAAGAGACAACACTCTCATAATGTTCTTTATTCTTAAAGCCTTTAATATATTTCTTGGAAATAAGGTTGTTGGTGAATTTATCTTCCTGTGTGAAAGATTTATTGCCTTCCATGGAAAAACCACTGTCTATCGCCGCACCCTCCACTAGCCTTCTTATACCAACTTCTTTACTTCTGAAAATTACTTTAGAATCTTCCCAATTTATGCGGTGATCGAGCTTAAGACTGTGACTAACTAATACATTGTTTTCCGCATGTAACTGGTAAGCTCTTTTGTGTTCCCCGATTCTAGTGGGCAACCCTCTACCACTTTCACCGAAATATTTAGAGTCACATTCTGAACAGGGAATTTCGTAAACACCAACTTGTTTGTGATTCGTTGTGCTATAATTATGTATAAGAAGTCTCTTAATAGTGTTATAATTAAATTAAAGACTATATTTATTTTATCATTGTGATTTTTGTTAACAGTTTTCCTTATTCTGTTTAGGGTGAGGATTAAAAGGGAGTGCAAGACAATTTGTAAACTTCTTTTGTCGTTACTTTAGATGAATCTATGTAGAATATTCTCTGGCCTAAAGGCATTATTAATAAAATAGGAAGGGTAACAAAGTTTTTTGAAAACATCTTCAATGTGTTTAAGTCTCTGTCAATGAAGGCGGGTCACATACTTTCAGGGCTCTCAAAACAAAATTGACTAAGATGTTGGTTTTGACTTCATTATTGTGCCAGGAGAAAAAATGAATGTATGTTTCTGCAGTGGAGGAGAAGCCGCATCAGGCAACCGACCCCTGAATTTGGGGATAAAGGTTTTTTTTAAATTAAAATATAAGTATCGCGAATAATAAGCTAACTAAGGATAAAATTAAATTTTATGAGCAAGAGCACTAAATTCATGAGATTCGACAAGTGAACTTTATCTATACATTTAAAAAATAATTCAGGATGCCTTGAAAAAGTCAGTAGCGCAGTTTCAAGGCAGAAAACTATGAAAAAGTCACAGAACTGACCAATTTGTGGACCTGCTGGTCTCAGCGCCGCCGTCAGTATTTGGTCAGACGATATCTGGGGATCGAGAACTCTTAGTTCAATTTTGAGCACCAGCCATGGAAACCGGATATGCTTTCTGATAAGAAATGCATCGAAAACGTTAGCATTGATTTAAATAAAAGAAATCCACTTATACCATTATTTGAGTTGAGCTTTCGTCAGTCGGGTGATTTGTTGAATGAGAGATATCTTGTTTCATCTCACAAATGATATAATACTCCTGGCTCGTTGACCCGAATTGCTCAGTGTGTGTGCGTTTTGCATTCGTATGACGAGATGCCAAATGATTGGATGAATCCAATCAATATTTTTATCACTTATACGAAATGGTATTATTGTTGATCTGCCAGTTTCGCTATCTGCTAACGAAGCTGAATGATGTTCTCGTGGAGGTCATTAAATTCAGAATGACGATGTCAATAGCATGATAAGATTTAGTTTGATTTTACATTCAAAAGAGAATGACTTCCTGAGATCTTAAAGGTCTCTTCTCGTCTACAATAATTATTCTTCTTCTGTAAATCTATTCATTTTAATTGTGCCTAATACTCGTCTTTCTAGTTTTCTGTGAAGAAAAACTACTGAGATGTCTATTTGTCTGTCCGTCCGCATTCTTCCTGTCCACCCTCAGATCTAAAACAACTACTGAGGCTAGAGGGCTGCAAATTGGTATGTCGATCATCCACCCTCCAATCATCAAACATATATTTCATTTAAGGTTAATGTTAGCCATGATCGTGAGTCTGACACCGCTATAGGTACCAACAACACAGGGCACCACCGTGCCGTTGCTGAAAGTTTCGCAGAAGAAACTTTGGCGCATATTTCACTTTTTTTTTTTTTTTTTTTTTTTTTTTTTTTTTTTTTTTTTTTTTTTTTTTTTTTTTTTTTTTTATCTCTAATCCACCTTTCATGTCCAACAGACCAACTTTTCCTCAGCCATTTTTGATAACTATTCACGTACCCTGTTTCGGCGTTTCATGTTCCTTGTAAGTTTTGTGCAGTAGTCTCAAGACATCCCCTCAGCTTTAAGAACGCCCGTCCAGAATTTTAGAATAGCGAAGCAA
>NC_061100.1:31885033-31887533 GCF_015104395.2 Macrobrachium nipponense
GAATTAACTTGTTTCCGATGTAATGGGAAAGGGCATTTAGCAAGAAATTGTGCAGTAGAAAGGAAGGACGGTACGTAAGAAAAACCAGTGTCTCTAGTTAACCTTTCGTCAAGTAGGAATGATGTGATGAGAGAAACTAGGAAAGTTTTTGGTGAATTTCTGTCAGAAGGCATAGTTTCCTCTCTTGGAAGAGTGGATTCGAGAGAAGTGGGTCTTGCTTCGAGACACAGGCGCTGCTGTCTCACTGATTAGGGAAGAGTGTGTGCCGAACAGGGCAGAAATCAATATGGAAGAGAAAGTCATGTTAGGTGGATTTCCTAACACTTGTGTTCTTTGTCCTTTGTTGAAGTTGAATTTAGAAAGTCAGGTAGTGTCAGGAGAAGTAAAACTTGCAGTTGTAGACAGTTTGCCCGTTGAAGGCGTGACATTATTGTCGGTAATGACTAAGCTTTAACCAAGAATGTGAATCCTGTTGTGAGGAATATTCCAGTGCCTGAAATGGTAGTAACTATGTCGGGTTTAGATACAGACATAGACTACGGTCATAATTTGTTCGTGGATTCAAACAAGAGTGAGTTCGTGGATTCGAAACGAGAGTAAGTTTGTGGATTCGAACGAGAGAAGTAAGTTCGTGGATTCGAACGTGAGTAAGTTCGTGGATTCGAACGTGAGTAAGTTCGTGGATTCGAACGTGAGTGAGTTCGTGGATTCGAACGAGTGTGATAGAGGTAGCGAGGTTGATCTTTGGCATGAGTGTGGCTGAGAGATCTAACTCTATCATTGACAGTGATAGCCAAATGGGTGTAGCTGTCGAAAGTAATGTAGTAAGTATACCGGTACCTAGAACTAGTTACGGTGATGAATTAGGATCTAACATTTTGGTTAAGGATGAACTAGTCAAGTTGCAGAGAGAGGAGAGACACTAAACCGAATTTTTGAATGTGAGCTGTATGATGATCTCGATGATGTGTGTAAGGAAACTTTTTGTTTAAAGGACAAAGTTTTGTGTCGTTATGTTCGACCGAAGTTTCGAAGTTAGCACACGATGAGCAAGGACATTTAGGAGTAAATAAAACTTTCAAGTGTAGTAGTAGGGCGTACTTTCGGCCTAAGATGAAAAATTATGTATGATTTAAGAGGTATGTTTTAAGCTGTTCTGAATATCAAATTGTGGGGGAAACCGATTCAAGTAATTCCCAGAGTTCAGTCGTGTAATATTCCTTCAGTAGGCGAATCTTTTGAGAATATATTTATCAATATGGTCGGAACCTTGCCTAGAAGTAAGGGTAGAGATGATTGCATAACTGACCTTGAGTATTATAAAAGCAATTTAAGAATTGGTTGGCAACTAGCGGAGGAGAACAGAAGCCTGAATGGAAGTCAAGGGGGAACTGAAGGAAAACTTTATCTTAGATCAAACCAGAGAAGTTTGTGTGTAAGAGATAAAGTTTTAGTACTAGTCTTGAGAGAAAGTCCCTTTTTACTTTATAAGTTCGAAGGTCCTTTTTCAGTGTTAGAGGAGGAGAGGGATATATATCATAGAATTAATGTGGGTAAGAGTAGAGCAAAGGCAATGAATGTAAATTGCTTCAGAATTATAAAGAATGCCCCATACCATGGCCGCCGCCCGTGTCCTTGGTAATTGTGTCCCAGAAAGAGAGATTTGTTTTGAGAAGACGCCAGAGGTGTCTTAGTCATTTCAAGTTTTGAGCAGAGTTCAGAAAAACGGAAAAAGTAAGAGAGAAGGATAATGTATTAGCTGATAGCTCTCTAGAGATTTTCTTAGAATGAGTAGCTAATAACCGTTTTCTGTTATCGCACGAGTGAGTGTGTGTGGAGAAGCGTGCGTTTTTTTGACTGGATAAAGCTTTATGCAGGATTGTTCCCTGCTCTTTAATTCTTGTTCATCTTTAGAAAAAATAAAATCAGTTGATTTCACTTTTTTTCTCTTTTGGGGGGACGTGTGATGGTAATTGCTTCCTAGCAAAGAAAGATAAAGGAAAGGAGAACGCATTTTCGAGAAGTTCGGCGACAAGGAGGCGTTAGCGCATGTGTTGGAGGTGCCTGTTATCATGGTGGTTCTAGAATATTTAGAAGTGTTGTGGAACTCGTCGGGATGTGAGAAACGCCGCGATTTCTGATGCAATACCTCGTCTAGATTCACCTAAGAAGTTCTAGAAATCCCTGGAGTCTGTGAAGTTCGCCGTAGGCTCCGCCCCCAGAGTGCCGTATAAAATACGACAGTCGTACCAGGAGAAAGCAGAGATCGTAGAAGAGAGACACCTGTTAGTCACAAAGAGATATTCCCAGTAAGTGCCACTGGTCAGAATATCAGTGAGAGATCAGCAGCAGAGATCGTCAGAGAGAGACTAGAGACGAAGGAACCGACGAAGGATCAGGAGAAGAGTAGTTCGAGAGTTGTTGGTTGGATACTGGTCCTGTCATCTTCAGGACGTGCACGACCGTGTTATCTCGACGTCGAGCAGACTTCAGAGAAGAA
>NC_061100.1:31892533-31910033 GCF_015104395.2 Macrobrachium nipponense
TAGATTTATTTTATGAAATATATCCTCTTGAAATTATTTCATTGCACAAACTTCCCATGAATATTTGTTTACTCAGATCGTACATTAAAGAGAGACTAAATTCAAGCTTTCTTTTCACTGAGTTTTCTTGCATAAATATTCTAATTCATTTCCTCCTCTACCCATTCTTATTCCAGAGAAAGATATAAACCATCTAGTTAGCTGACACCAGGCTTTCTTAGCCTTTCTTAGCAAAGATGAATAAATGTCCCTTCCGTTTACTGCCTAAGACGTAAGAGGCCATTCTTCCCTGAGGAATATATTCCCAAGGTGTGGGTGGCATTGTGTGGGGGCCTTCCTTTCTTCTCCTGAGGAGTTGGGGAGACGTACCTCGGTGTTTCGAATGGAAGGAGCTTTCACCTTATCTAGCTTTATTTTTAAATAGATGTACTGCTTGATGAAGCCATTAGATATATTCAATCAAAAAACATTTCCAACTTGAACGGATGATACCCGAATGTTTCCTTTTATTTTCTTTATTCATACCTATCAGTCTATTGTTAGAAATTATGTATTGCATGCAAATCAATTTCATTATATGCACATACCACACATACACATACACACGTCCTGATTTCGTCTCTGTCCGCTGGGCGGTGGTTCGAACCCGAGAGAGGACGAAATTATTATCAACTAAAAACTTCCCCTTCGATTTACATATATGAAAATATATCAGTTCCGAGGTAAGAGCCAATTAGATACTAAAGGACATTTGTAGCTCGAATAATTTATATGAACTCACCCCCCCCCCCCCCCCCGGGTGATGTGATAATTATTCACACACTATTATATATATATTTATATATATATATATATTATATATATATAATATATAAATTATTAATAGTATATATATATAATATTATTATATATACACCACACACACACAAAAGATACATTATATATTATATTAGATATATTAATAATAACTATATCATATATAATATATAGATATTCTATATTATATATGTATAATAGATATATATAATTATAATAAATATATATTATATATATATAGTCTATATATAGATATATATGTTATATATATGTACGATAAACTAAATGGAAACAAAATAACATCAGCAATATATATATATAGATAGATATATACATATATATAATATATATATTATTATATATATATATATAATGTATGTTATGTATATTGCATTGATTTGTTATGTTATTTCCATGTTGTATAGATAAAACTTTGTTTTCTATATTAAAAAAATATAGCCTAACTGTTAATGTTTTTTGTTTTTTTTGGTTGAAAGCCTTTTTTGATATGGTTCTTTCTAAATGTGGTCAAGGGGATTCAGGGTTGGATCTGCCAGGTCTAATTTTTGAAACCAGAATGTTTGTTTGAATTGTTTAAAAATGGATTCTTTGGTTTATTATTACATACGTCTTTAATCGTACAAATTAAAACCATTTTCTTTTTTTAACGATTTTGGCATAAAGCAATTTGTTAGGGACATAGGTTTCTTTTTTTATAAATGGGATGGATTAACTTGAATCCTTTTCAGGTTTAGTTATTGGAAGTTATTATGGCATGTTTCCATTTTCATCCAGGAAAGTACAAACGTTTTAGTCAGATACGCTTAGTTTACCAAGTTTAAATAAATATGATTTAGTAGCTATAGGAGCTAATTTTTCTACCATTTTCCAAATGCTATTTATTTTTCATATTCCTGGGCGGGGGAGGGATGACCCATGAGTTAATGACATTATTTAGTTCATCCATGTTGAAAAATATGATTATATCTTCCAGGTCTTCAAGATGTTTCAAAAATTGGAGTATAATATTTTCTTTTTGTTTTCTTTTGATGTTTTGAAAATGTATATCTAGGCTGGAGTAAGCACTGATGTTTTCAAAATGCTTCTTTCCAATTATTAACTTGATATTTCATGAGTATCCAGATATATTTTTTCATTTAAAAGTGATTGCAACTTCTTGGAGGCGGTAATTATATGTTTTCCATTTGATTTCCTTAGCCTTTGCCAGAGATTATCCTTCGCGGATGTGTTTTTGAAGATATGTTGAGACATAATTCCTTTCCATGATGCGCGATTTTTTTTCTAGCTATTATTGATTTTTCTAAATTTGGCTCTATATAATGTTATAAATAAATGGTTTTAATGGTGGTTACAATTGTTATGTTTGTTAGAACTATTTTGTTTAATATATTATTACTGTAAGGCAGTTTGTTGAGGTGATTTAAGGGAAAATGGTTCACTTGTTGGTATGAATTCGTCTAGGACGTTACCATTCAAATCTTTCTCGGGCTACAGCATTGTTTGAGAGAATGAAAATGTCAGTTGAGGAACAAAAGGTTTAGGTGTTGTACTTTGAAAAAAAAATATGTAGTGGAACTTACACTTTCATTGGAGACAACACAGGTTGTGTTTCATTATAGTTTTTTTTCTATGTTGATTCCGGACTGTGTCAACTGGATATGTGCATCAAAATCTATTACCAATTACGTAGGGGGTTCCTGATATACTTTTTGCTAATAAGTTCAGGAAAAAACTGACTAAAAAATTTTGCCATTGGAAAATTTGCTTGGTTATATTAAATTACAAAATAGTTGATTTTACTTTTGTCCAGGCATCTATACAGTTTAATTGATGTTATTTGGTATGGGCCATAGATGAAATGTCGAAAAGGTTCATTATGTTATGGATATTATTAAACGTATATGGCTGTGCCCTCAATTTTCCACCGGTCAGTTGGGTGAATAACAGGGCAATTGTATAAGTGGTTGGGATATATTTGTAGGGCACTTTACCTATATGTTGTAGACATATGCCAACAATTGGGGTGCTGTGGATCATGGCGATTGCTTTGTTAAATTCACCCCAAACGTAGTCGGGTTAGGAGACCATTTATTATTCCAGTTGAAGGATTTTATATTCCCAAATTATTGGGAGGAGTTGGTGGTTAAATTTCTAAACAAATTGATTGCTGATTTTACTTGTTGGCCCATTAGTTTATATGCATTTGAAATTTATTTGTGTTTTATTTTTTTAATCGTTGTATTTGTATGTTGGTTATTAGATTGCTGCAGTTCTTTTGTTTTTCATAATTTGAATATTAATAAGTCTATTTTTTTATTTTATAAATTTTTCCTTTTTCTTTTTTATATAAGGTAAGAATCAGAACCATAATTCGTTCTCATGTTGGTGTGTTAAAGGGCATTTCCTTAATTTAATTAAAATTTGTCTGTTACAATTTCGTACTGTTCCTCCTTCGGTCTTGGTTAGTAGTTGGTTATATGTACTTTATAAAAGCGTTCATTACAACCACAAGACGAAAGCCATGTTTAGTAATGGTTGATTATTTGTTCAGAAAGCATTTGATCAGAGCTTTTTAGAAATTCTTTCTGGTTTTTTGTAATTCTATTGTTGAATCATCAGTCATTTCTTAAGCGAGAATGACTGATGATGACACAAAGTTCCTTGTGCAAACCGTTTCTTAAGAATAAAAATCCTTTAAACTCATCATGTGTCTTCGGCGTTTCCTGAAGTTATTTGACTTTATATACTTATGTGTATATATAATATATATATATATATAATATATCATATATATAATACTATATATTATACTAATATATATAATATATATATAATAATATTTATATATATAGATATATTATATTATTATTATATCATATTAGTATATATATATATAATATATAATATATATAGATAATATATATAATAATATATATATATATTATAATTATATTATATAATTTTATTAATCATATCGAGATATTATATATATAATATATATATAACTAGATGGAACATATATATATATATATATATATTATATATATTATATATATTAATTATATAATATTATATCTATATATTATATAATATATTATATCTAATATTATATAATATATAATAGATATATATATCTATTATAATATAGTATATATATTATATATTATATAATATATAATATATATATATATATATATCTATTATATAGCTAATATATATATATATATATAATATTCTATATATATAATATTAATATATAACAATTATATATTACTATATCTATATATATCTATATATATATAATACCTATATATATAGATATTATATAAATCATATATACTATTATTATATATATATATGTATATATATATATATATATATTTTTTTTTTTTTAAATATCCGATTAAGGGATATATATAGATATAAAATTATATATACTATAGATATATATTATTATATATACATAATATTCATATCATATATCTTATAATTATAATATATATCTAATAGATATATATTAATATATATTATATATCTTATATATCATATAGATATATATATATAGGATATATATATATATATATCTCATATATATATAGATATATATAAGATATATTATATATATAATATATAATAAAAAACCAAGTAAGAATATATGATTATATATATTATACTATATATAGAATATATATAGATATTATATATATTTATATATAGAGAATTATAATATATATATAGATATCATATTATAGAGATAGATCTATTATATTTATCTAACATATATATTACTATTATCTAGATCTATTATATATAACTATAATTTTATATCTATATAGACTATAGATAGAGTTATATATTATTATATATATAATACTATATATATATATATATAATCTATATAGATATAGGTTATATACATTATAATGATATATATATATATATAGATATATATATATTATCGATATCTATATAGATCATATATATAATATATGAGATAATAGAGATATATCTATATATATATATATATATATATAGATATATCTAGATATATTATTAATATATATAATATATATATAGATATATCCTATATCATATGATAATAGATATATATAAGATAATAGAGATATCTTATAGATATTATATACTATTATAATATATAGATAGAGATATAGCTATAATAGATATAGATATTTATATATATATATATTATATATGTTTATATATATATATATATATAGATATTATATATATATATAAATATACAATCTAATACACTATATGGTTAATATAATATACATTATAATATATATATATATCTATATATATACATAGACAATAGATATAATATTATATATATATATATTCTATATACTTAAACATATATAGAATCAGATATAATAAATAAATAGTATATATCATATTATATATATTATTTAACTTTTTCTTACTCTTCTTCATTACCTATTAAACAATTATATAATATAATATACTATTATATAATTCATTATAGTATATATATATAATATATATATATATAATATATACCTAGAGAGAGAGAGAGAGAGAGAGTTACGTAAAAACCTCTGTTAAAATTCTTTTTACGGCCTCCATTCCTGATGAGGTTGACAAAAGGCCAAGAAAAAGTGTAGGACAGTCAAGATGGCTAAATTGTTGTCTGGTGGTTTTAAATTTCATAATTAGGTAATTCTTTTGGGAACGCCTTAGTAGAAAATGAGAGAGAGAGAGAGAGAGGAGACGAGAGAGAGGAAAGATGGAGAGAGAGAAGAGGACCCAAGAGAGAAGAGGGGATGAGGAAGAGAGGAGAGAGAGAATGAAGTTAACGAGTCGGTTTACCACAGTCATTCAACAAAACACTAAAAACTAATGACTTTCCCTAATGAAGAAATAATCTCTCCTTCATATTCCAGCTTATTTATTGGGAAATAAATAAAAGAATTAATTAATTATTTAGTTCTCAATATTATATTTATCTTATGTAAGGTATTCATACACCAACACAAAAAGACATATATAGGAAATGTTTTTTTTTTTAATCTAAAAAGAAAAAAAATTTGGTTGATAAATTGTTCCAAACACTTGATGTTAAAGGTAATTGAAATGGCAAATCTAGATGAGAGAGAGAGACGAAGGACGATAAGAGGAGAGACGGGAGAACGAGAGAGAGGAGGAGAGAGAGAGAGAGATATCCATTAGGGTCATGTCGTAGGTTCTGTCAATCATTCTTACCGCTTTTAATTTGATCAATAATCGTTTGCATTATTCAACTTAGTAAGGCAAATGAAAGTTTTCTTATACTTATATAACCACTTTATACCTCTTCCTTTTGCATTCATTTGATCAAGATTTCCTAGAATATTCTGTTTAATTGCCTTCAAAATGAACACTACAAATTTCTTGAAAGATTGAATTTCAAGTTAGATTGTTGACTTCTGTGTGGTTTGCTTGTCCCATATGAATAGGGTTCATCTTCTGAATAATAATAATAATAATAATAATAAAAAATAATAATAATAAATAATAATAATAATAATAAGAATAAAAATAATAATAAGGAATAATAATAACGAGGTCTTGTGATAAAACCATAAATATACAAAAACAAAAAAAAACCAAAAATTAATAAGAATGAAATAAATAAACACTGTAAGTTCTCCACTTCTCTCTGCATACATTGATTCATTGTGTTCACCTAATGTTCCACCATTGAACTAAAAACAAGCAACGTGGACAGGTAAATGATCCGTGGTCTGGCAAATATAATCTGAATTGCCTGTTACACGACCACCAACTAGAGTCTCACCCTTACGAATCAGCAATTCTAATGATGCACAAAGAAACATTCATATTCAATGACAGAAGTCCCCTTTAGAAAATGAGTGGATACAATCCATTCACAGAGAGCCCGTTTGGATAACTTTGTCATGGAGAAACCCGATTGGTCGAGATCCTTGTCGAATTGCAATACAGAACTGACCAGCGTATCGTTCACATATCATTAAGTTATGAGGTTTAAGATCCATCATGGAGAATTCCACCCCAAATTGCACCAGAATGGCAAGAGGTAATGAGATATTGAAATTCTGATTTGATTTTCTTCAAACCAGGAGACCATCCAGAGCTAATATTATTATTATTATTATTATTTCTTTTTTTTTTTATTTTTTTTTTTTTTTTTTTTTGACTCTATAAAACAGTCCTCCAATTCGATTCGGGTGGTATTTATAGTGTGGAGTCCATCACTTTTATTACTATGGTGGTGCTGTTTCCTAGGATCAACACTACTGCCTGATGAGTCCTGGAGCCTACTTCAGCCTCTAGTTTTTCTAGATTCCGTTTTAGGGATCTTGGGATCGTGCCTAGTGGCTCCTATGATTATGGGTACGTACGTCCTACTGGCATAATTCCCATATCTTCTTATTTCTATTTTCAGATCTTGATACTTAATCATTTATTTCTTTTTTCCCATCATCTTTCCTGTTTTCAAACTCTGGTGTTACCCATGGTATTGCGACATCAATGAGTGAGACTTTCCTTCTTGACTTTTGCAATCAACGTCAACTTCTGGTCTGTTTACACCGTATAACACCCTATCTGTTCTGTATTACCATAGTCCCAGAGGATCTCTTTGCTGATCGTTTTCTATCACTCCCCTTCAGGTTGGTGCTCTTATCAACTTATTACTTGATTATTATTATTATTTTTTTTTTTTTTTTATTTGCTCCTATCCACAGTCCTTCCAATTCGACTGGGTGGTATTTAGAGTTGTGGGGTTCGGGTTGATACTGCTCCTTAGGAGTCCATCACTTTTATTAACTGTGTGTGCCGTTTATAGGATCCACACTCTTCTGCATGAGTACCTGGAGGGGCTACTTCCGCCTCTAGTTTTTTCTTAGAGTCCTTTTCAGGGATCTTGGGGTCGTGCCTAGTGTTTTCCTATGATTATGGGTACGATTTCCACTGGCAATAATCCCATATCCTTCGTTATTTCTATTTTCAGAATCTTGATACCTTATCCATTTTTGCCCTCTCTTTCTCTTCAACTCTGGTTGTCCCATGGTACTTGGACGGACCTCCAATGCAGTGATACTTTCTTCTTGACTTTGGTCAATCAACGTCACCGTCTAGTCTGTTTGCCACGCATCACCCATAACTCGTTCGGTATACCATAAGTCCCAGAGGATCTTTGCCTGATCGGTTTTCTTTTTATCACTCCCTCAGGTTGGTGTGCTAGTACCACTTATTACTGCAAGGTAGCTGCATGTTTCTTGCACAGGGCTCCAAATTGTGGAGGGCTTTTGCCACTGAATCATGCCTTTTTTTGGTACTGGTTCTGGTGCAAAGTGCCATGGCATTCGCTTGCTATGTGGTTTATGGTTTCAACGTTTTTGTATTTGCACTTCCCATACATATGGAGGGGAGATGTTATTTCCGTCTATCGTTCTTTGAACATTTCGTGCGGTTCTCCAAGGACTGATCTTGTGCTGCTGTTATCCATTCCTTCAGTTTCCTTCTTAGCTCTCCCCTCTGGTAGCCATTGCCATGTGTCATTCGCTGGATAGTTATTTTAGTCTGTCGCATGTAGTGTCGAGCATTGGTTTGTTGTGCCAGTCCTCTGTTATGTCTGTCATTCTCCTGTCTGCATTATTTCTGGGTCTTCGTACTTTTACTTTTATTAGGTTCTTCTTCCCCATTGCACTACGCTTGAAGCCACTCGTTTCTTCAACTGGTTTTCAGGATATTACCCCAGGGCTCTGTTCTTCCCCGATGTTGACGCAGTCCTCTATACTTAGGTAGTCCTCGCTCCCTCCTCCTTTCGTGTTATGTATAGGTCTCGTCCGTAGAATGTTTCTTGCGGGTGTAGTGCTTGTTTGGTATTGTCATATGTTTCCTGGTTTTCTGATCTTATGCTGCGGGAGTTCTGCCTTCGTCCAATTACCACTATTTCCTGCGCATATATCTTGATTAACTGGCACTGCCTCCCATGTGTTTATGGCTTTTTATTCAATATCTCCGGCGTTGGAGGTTTTTCTGACTTGAGTAATCGACGTTGAGTCTCTGCATATATTCTTTCCTGATCGTGCCTTCCATTCCTCTTGGTGTTTTACTATTCCCTCCTTCCATTATTTTCCCCAGGTATTTGTATCCTGTCTCCATCTATATGTTTGAGTTGCTTCCCCATATGGTAGCTATTTATCCCTTCAGTATCGTGACTTTGCCTTTTTTGTATGTTGGAACTTTAAGGCGCATTTTTCTATTCCAAACCTCCATCCTGATGTCCCCAGAAATACAATCCTTACAGTCTGAGGATTAAGGGTTAATCTATTTACCTTGATGGCTCTTAACAATACAGCTTGATGTCGTCCCATGAAACAAAATCAGATGGTTTGATTCTTGTTGCCTCTTTGTCTAGTTGGTACCCGACAATCCATTATTCTGTAGTACTTTTGTCATGGGAATCATGGCGTACTACGAAGAAGTAGTGGGGACAGTGGGATCGCCTGGCCCCAAGGAATCCCTTCCTTTCTCCTGATATTAACCTCCCGCTAGTCTTATTCCAGAGCTTTTTAAGTATTGTATTCCAGTTGGCGCATTGTATTTTTTGAGGAAGCTGATGCTGTTTTCCTGTGCCCCCATAATTAATTTCAGGCATTCTCGTCAGCCATGTGTGTGGTTATCCTCCTTAAGGCTTTCTTAATAGTCTATCCATCCCAATTGCTTACAGGTTGGTTTTTCCTTCTCCATACTAGTTCGTTCATTACCATTCTTTTGTCTATCAAGGAGGCTAGTCTTTGCGCCCCTACAAACTTAGTTATTCATTATTATTATTATTATTATTATTATTATTATTATTATTATTATTATTATTATTATTATTAGATTATTATTATTATTATTATTATTATTTATTCAGATGGATGAAACCCTGGCTCATTGGAAGAAGCACACAGGCCAGGAGCCATTGGACTTGGAATTGACAAACTTCCAAAGGAATATGGTGTTCATTTTTAAAAGGCAGTTAACAGATTTCTACAGGGAAACTATAGAGATCACTTACTAGTGAAAAAAAAAGAAATTTAATAAATAAACTGAAAAAACTGCAAAGTGCAATTACTAGAAGCCAAGGGAGAATTGTAGTGGTAAGGGAAGTAATGCATTTTCACTCGAAGTTTCAAAACAATTATAGGAACCTCTGGAGGGACTAAGAACTTTAAAAGAGAGGGCATATTTACTGAAATATTCTGAAAAAAAAAAGAAAGAGAGAAATCTATGTAAGAATTTAAAAACGCCAACTCCCTATTTGGATTCTTGCGAAAATATTCAATTCTGACATTTCGTGAAATTGAAGGGACGCTGGGCCGGGGAACTGTGAAAATTCGATACGAATTAGCATTTGATTCCTGTTTACCTGTTTACCACCCCAAAAACGGATTCCTAGGTTTTCAGCGGACTCCGAGGAGACGAGAGTAAAGAATAATATTTCAATATTCGTTTTCCATTAGGACACTCTGCTGCAATTCTTGGAATCAGTTACTCTGTGTTCGAAGGTCCCCCCCCCCCCCTGAAGAAATACATCGGATTTCGTTGGTTGGTTTACTTTGTTTTGTTGTTCGTTGGAGGGGAAAACTAAGAGACCGTGGCAGAGGTGACAATGGACAAGTGTTGTTTACAAATCCATTAAAAACGTGTTGGGTTTTTGGGGTGGATAGGTATGTGCATATATATTAAATATATTGTTGAGCAATTATGCATAATAGATTGAGTACAGCAGAGGGGTGGAGTTTTGGAAAGTACAACTGGAGTAAATTTGATTAGATAAATTCCTACGGGAATATTGATTTTATAAAAAAGATGGCATGGACCTGGGAAGAAATTGCTTGCAAAGAAACATTCATACGTGGAAGGGCCAGCGGTATATAATTATCGTTGTTTCAGTCAGAATGGGACTCATACAGGCCACTCCATGAACAAGAGCCAGGGTTAACAAATAAAACTGCTTATTCCTTCCCAGATTCGATCTAAAACAACGATATACAGCTAAAACCAGATTTTGAAAAAAAGCACAATAAAGCCATTTGCATCCATGTGCAAGAGGTTACTATCCACGACAGGCGACGTCCATCGGCGTTTGGTGCGTAAATGCATTTTTTCAGTTGAAACTTTTCATTTCGACCGTGCCAGTCATTCAATTACTTTAATCTCTCTGATAAGTGCATCTTCTACTACCCTCCTGTGACTAATTAAAATAATTGAAGGAAACAAAGGTTTTACCTCAGAAGATCCCATAAGTCGAGTTTTGATATTAAAAGTAGCTAAGATTGACCCTGCTGACCTGGAGATTAGGCTTCCTGCCCAACAGACTTTTGGTGACCACACCCTTACCACAAGGGTAAATCCCATTGACCACCAGCTCAGGATATCAGAACGACAAGAGGGGATTAGCAACTCTCAAGAGAACCAGAACAGCCATCACATAAATGACAGCTCAACGAGAAGAAGTTCCAGAAGACTGCTGGGCCTTGACCCAGGCTAACATCCCAAACATCTCTTGAGAATGGGCCACAGAAGGGCCTGAAAGTACTCGAGTGTGGAGTAAAACTAAATGTAAATATTTAGAAGTAAACAAGTTACAAAGTGATTTTGTGGGTTTCTTTTTCAATTTTCAGAAGAAAACTGAAAGAAGTTTTTGTTGGGTAATAATAATAATAGCACTTGGATGAACCTATGTCTTATTTTTTAATTTCCATATAAATCTAACTTAATTGTACATAATAAAGATGAATTTAGATAATATTATTTTTCTTGAATGGGCTGGCTAAACCTAAGTTTTATTATTCAATCTGCATATAAAATCTAACTGTTTGTCGTCCGTAGGAAGACCTTTTATTTTTAAAATTATTTTTCAAAATAAAAAGATTACCCGGAGTAATATAATGCTTCTAAAAGGGTCAGTGCTTTTAATGAAATGAAGATCTGACATACCTTACGAATCTTCGCAAATAAACAGGTCTTTCATAAAAATAAAGATTAACTTGAATAACAGATTCCTAAAAAGGGCTGCCAATGCTTTGAGTCTTCAACACCCAAACCGTCGGTTTTATCGGATGTTTTAAAAGCTGTTCTACGTTTTAACAACAATACAAGCCCCGGGGAACGTTGCCGCCGGTCTATTTAACTTTTTCAAATGATCCCAGTGTAGCCACGATTAGCATAGCATGGCACTATGTACCAGGGAATTTTCAGATACAGCGAGAAGTGGCATTGTTCCTTTGTCACAACCTGTCAGTTTTTAATTCCAGAATTTGGTGGTTGAGGAAATGAAAAGGTGAATAATAAATTACGAGAATTTATCTTTTGATTTTACTATAGTTAATATTAAGGAGATAAATAAGTCAGCTCCTACTTTAGTTTAATCTGCAATGAAAACGAAGTAGAATTATAGAGTGGAAAGTATTATCTATTTCTACACACAATATAAAATATTTCAGAGAAAGAGAGAGAGAGAGAGAGAGAGAGAGAGGAGAGAGAGATAGAGAGAGAGAGGAATTAGTAAGAATTTAAATGATTTTCCAATATCACAATGAAGAGAGAGAGAGAGAGAGAGAGAGAGAGAGAGAGAGAGAGAGAGGAGAGAGAGAGAGAGATCCCTGAAGCTACCTTGCAACAACTACCAGTTAAAAAACTTAATTATGGTGACCAAACCCTGTAACATATATCACCTCACCTAATTCCCACATAATTTAATGTTATTTCCCCTGATAAAGTTTGCTAACCGAATTTGGCAAATACTCCTTCGTTACTGTAGACAGAATTACACAGCAAACTCTTATTTGTACACTTTACAGTTATGTTCATACCGAATACGGCAGCTGCAATTCTGAAACTGGCAACAACGTGAAACAATCTCATTTAGTCTGGCAATAAGCGGTTTAATCATATTCCTTCCATTTTTAAAATTTCGCATTGAAGTCCCACTGTGGAACAAAGACATCAACCTACTACTAAGTTGTAATCGAAGCAGACTTTAATTAATGACTGGATTACTGCTACTGACGTGGGTCTTAATTAATGGCTTGACAATTATGTGGGATTTGAGAATAAATATAATCAAGGTTTCTGTTATGAGTGGAGGTTCCAATCTGCTTAGCGTTACGAAGTGTATCATAGTAATCTTGATATAAAAATCGACAGTTGTATAGATATTATTTTATCAGTTGGTGACATGACGTCTTGCGTTTCTCATATTTCACATTTCACATTTTAACATATAACAAGAAACCGCAAAATATAACAAAATTCAAAAAAAGACTCGTCAAAAAGTAAAAGGGAAAAAATAATTAATTTCATTAGCACAAACTAATTTAGGAAGGCATAAGTTATTTTCGCAAATAAAGGTTTGACAAATTAGTAGCTCTCATATATTTTAGTTCTGTGTACATCTCAATATTCTCTACATAGAATTGTATTTTAAAATGATTGCAGTTAACCTTGGCTTACTTCTAATCTGTTATTATAATCATTTTGTATTTATTTTTGAAAATATATAAATATGATGATGATGGTGAATATTATTATAATTATTATTATATTTTTTTCCTCTATCACAGTCCTCCAATTCGACTGGGTGGTATTTATAGTGTGGGGTTCCGGGTTGCATCCTGCCTCCTTAGGAGTCAATCACTTTTCTTACTATGTGCGCCGTTTCTAGGATCACACACTCTCTAGCATGAGTCCTGGAGACACTTCAGCCTCTAGTTTTTCTAGATTCCTTTTCAGGGATCTTGGGATTGTGCCTAGTGCTCCTATGATTATGGGTACGATTTCCAATGGCATATCCCATATCCTTCTTATTTCTATTTTCAGTTCTTGATACTTATCCATTTTTGCTCTCTCTTTCTCTTCAACTCTGGTGTCCCATGGTATTGCGACATCAATGAGTGATACTTTCTTCTTGATTTTGTCAATCAGTGTCACGTCTGGTCTATTTGCATGTATCACCCTATCTGTTCTGATACCATAGTCCCAGAGGATCTTTGCCTGATCGTTTTCTATCACTCCTTCAGGTTGGTGTTTGTACCACTTATTACTGCAAGGTTAGCTGATTGTTTCTTGCCACAGGCTCCAGTGGAGGGCTTTTGCCACTGAATCATGCCTTTTTTTGTACTGGGTCTGTGCAAGTGCCGGACATTCGCTTGTATGTGGTTTATGGTTTCATTTTTCGTATTGCACTTCCTACATATGGGAAGAAGATGTTATTTCAGTCTATCATTCTTTGAACATATCTGGTTCTTAGGGCCTGTGGGGGATCTTGTGCCGCTGTTATCATTCCTTCAGTTTCCTTCTTAAGCTCTCCCCTCGTAGCCATTACCACGTGTCCTCGCTAGCTAGTTCTTTAGTCTGTCTCATGTATTGTCCGTGCATTGGTTTGTTGTGCCAGTCCTCTGTTCTGTTTGTCATTCTCCTGTCTCTGTACGTTTCTGGGTCTTCGTCTATTTTTATTAGTCATTCTTCCCAACCACTCTTTAGCCACTCGTCTTCACTGGTTTTCAGATATTGCCCCAGGGCTCTGTTCTCGATGTTGACGCAGTCCTCTATGTTTAGTAGTCCTCTCCCTCCTTCCTTTCGTGTTATGTATAGTCTGTCCGTATTTGCTCTTGGGTGTAGTGCTTTGTGTATTGTCATATGTTTTCTGGTTTTCTGATCTATGCTGCGGAGTTCTGCCTTCGTCCATTCCACTATTCCTGCGCTGTATCTGATTACTGGCACTGCCCATGTGTTTATGCCTTTTATCATATTTCCCTTTCCGGCGTTGAGTTTTTGACTTGAGTATCGCCTTGAGTCTCTGCATATATTCTTTCCTGATCGTGTCCTTCATCTCTTGGTTTTTGTTTTATATTCTCCTTCCATTATTCCCAGGTATTTGTATCCAGTCTCATCTATGTGTTTGATGTTGCTCCCATCTGGTAGCTTTATCCCTTCAGTTATTGTTACTTTGGCCTTTTGTATGTTGACTAAGGCACATTTTTCTATTCCAAACTCCATCCTGATGTCCCCAGAAAACAATCCATTACAGTCTGGTTAGGGATCTATTTCCTTGATGCTCTTACCATACAGCTTGATGTCGTCCATGAACATCAGATTATTATTTTTATTATTATTATTATTTTTTTTTATTTTTTTTTTTTTTTTTTTGGCTTAGCACAGACCTCCAATTCGACTGGGTGGCATTTATAGTGTGGGGTTCCAGGTTGCATCCTGCCTCCTTAGGAGTCCATCACTCTTCTTACTATGTGCGCCGTTTCTAGGATCACACTCTTCTGCATGAGTCCTGGAGCTACTTCAGCCTCTATTTTTTCCAGATTCTTTTTCAGGGATCTTGGGATCGTGCCTAGTGTTCCTATGATTATGGGTACGATTTCCATTGGCATATCCCATATCCTTCTTATTTCTATTTTCAGGTCTGATACTTATCCCATTTTTTCCCTTTCTTTCTCTTCAACTCTGGTGTCCCATGGTATTGCGACATCATAGTGATACTTTCTTCTTGACTTTGTCAATCAACGTCACGTCTGGTCTGTTTTGCACGTATCACCCTATCTGTTCTGATACCATAGTCCCAGAGGATCTTTGCCTGATCGTTTTCCTATCACTCCTTCAGGTTGGTGCTCGTACCACTTATTACTGCAAGGTAGCTGATGTTTCTTGCACAGGCTCCAGTGGAGGGCTTTTGCCACTGAATTATGCCTCTTTTTGTACTGGGTCTGTGCGAGTGCCGGGCATTCACTTGCTATGTGGTTTATGGTTTCATTTTTTGTATTGCACTTCCTACATATGGGAGAGAGGTTATTTCCGTCTATCGTTCTGAACATATCTGGTTCTTAGGGCCTGATCTTTGTGCTGCTGTTATCATTCCTTCAGTTTCCTTCTTGAGCTCTTCTGTAGCCATTGCCATGTGTCATCGCTGCTAGTTCTTTAGTCTGTCTCATGTATTGTCCGTGCATTGGTTTGTTGTGCCAGTCCTCTGTTCTGTCTGTCTTTCTCCTGTCTCTGTATATTTCTGGTCTTCGTCTACTTTTTATTAGTCCTTCTTCCCATGCACTCTTTAGCCCCTCGTCTTCACTGGTTTTCAGATATTGCCCCACCCCAGTGCTCTGTTTTCGATGTTGACGCAGTCCTCTATGCTTAGTAGTCCTCTCCCTCCTTCCTTCCGTGTTATGTATAGTCTGTCCATATTTGCTCTTGGGTGTAGTGCTTTGTGTATTGTCATATGTTTCCATGGTTTTTCTGATCTATGCTGCGGAGTTCTGCCTTCGTCCATTCCACTATTCCTGCGCTGTATCTGATTACTGGCACTGCCCATGTGTTTGTGGCTTTTATCATATTTCCGGCGTTGAGTTTTGACTTGAGTATCGCCTTGAGTCTCTGCATATATTCTTTCCTGATCGTGTCCTTCATCTCTTAGTGTTTTATATTCCCTCCTTCCATTATTTCCAGGTATTTGTATCCTGTCTCATCTATGTGTTTGATGTTGCTCCCATCTGGTAGCTTTATCCCTTTCAGTTCTCGTTACTTTGCCTTTTTGTATGATGACTAAGGCGCATTTTTCTATTCCAAACTCCATCCTGATATCCCCATCCTTACAGTCTGGATTAGGGTATCTATTTCCTTTGATGCTCTTGCCATACAGCTTGATGTCGTCCATGAACATCAGATGGTTGATTCTGTTGCCTCTTTTCTTGAGTTGGTACCCGGCATCCATCTTCTGTAGTACTTTTGTCATGGAATCATGGCTACTACGAAGAGTAGTGGGGACAGTGAGTCGCCCTGGAAGATCCCTCTCCTTATTATTAATATCATTATTATCACTTATTATTATTATTATTATTATTATTATTATTATTATTATTATTATTATTATTATTATTATTCACAAGATGAAGCCTATTGCCTACCTATTCATATGGAAAAAGTCCACCACCGGGTCCATTGACTGGAAATTCAAGTTCCAGTAAATATAATGTTTATTTGAAGAAAGTAACAGAAGGCAACGTGAAATAAACAGAATTATTATTATTATTATTATTATTATTATTATTATTATTATTATTATTATTATTATTATTATTATTATTATTCAAAAAGAAGAATTCTATTCATATGGAAACACGTCCAGCAAGATG
The DNA here is from genome assembly GCF_015104395.2 of Macrobrachium nipponense. Classification (NCBI taxonomy): domain Eukaryota; kingdom Metazoa; phylum Arthropoda; class Malacostraca; order Decapoda; family Palaemonidae; genus Macrobrachium; species Macrobrachium nipponense. The sequence goes on from NC_061100.1 coordinate 31,909,570, forward strand.
GGCCCATTGACTTGAAATTCAAGCTTCCAAAATTTTTTCTTTTTTCTTTTTTTATTATTAAAAAAATGTTCTTATGAAGAGAGAGAAATTTAGTGAAAACTTCAAGACAGACATAAAATTCCTTACTTCAGTCTTCGCTGAAAAAAAAAAAAAAAAAAAAAAAAAAAAAAAAAGAATTCTTTTCTTAGAGGGTATGGTGAAGCCGGGCCTCGCTTCAAAGTGGTCTGGAGTGAAAACATTTTCCATTTTTTCTTAACTGCTAAGGATGGGGAACGTTTTTTTTTTTTTTTTTTTTTTTTTTTTTTGGCAGCGATAAATTTCAACGACGAGGTTGTCGTAAAGATGGTCACTTTCTGCGGTCTCTGACTTACGAAGCTTTTTTTTTTTTTTTTTTTTTTTTTTTTTTTTTTTTTTTTTTTTTATCTATTTATTTTATTCTTTTTTTATGACTGACGGAGGAGCGA
>NC_061100.1:31913873-31918873 GCF_015104395.2 Macrobrachium nipponense
ACATTTACAGGATTAAAAAAAAATAAAATAAAATTGAGGAGAAAAATATACATATCTACCTTTATTCGTTTGGACAGATAACCTTCTACACAATGAATAAAAAATAAAAGTTCTTTTTCAAAACTTTCTCTATAGCGAATTCACCCGAATGTCATAAGCCAAAATCTGTTATATGATTTCATAAAATAACACTCGACTTGTTTCATGGCTCTGTCCTAATGGGATATCACTTCCCAGCTCGTACTTTTAATTTTTTTGCACAGGCCAATTAGTGCTGAAGTCTATCTTCATTACAGCAGGCACTGGATTAGTGTAATTTATTTTTCCAAAATGCCCAGATAACATTATTACCTGCATTTTAAGCAGCCGATGTCATATATGATATAAACACGTGCCAAGTCTTACCTGCTAGTGTACAGAATTAGTTAAAAGCAACTTATAAGAAACACTCATCTGACACAGCTTTTGCTTTATCTAATCTTAAACATTGTTATCAATTTTTCCCAAATAAAATAAAATATGTATTAATTTTGGAGGTAGTTAAAAGGTTTGATAACCAAAGGAGATAATGTAAACCTGATCAATTTAATATACATTTTCATGAATATCTAGATAACATCTAGTTAAATATTTATCCTTGCATTTTAATATTTTTTTCCTATATATTATTTTATTAATTTATATCTTCTTTTAATAGGTGAGATCTCTTCTTTCCTTATTTCCTTTTACTCCTCTTACATCTTCCTAAAGAGCCAACATATTCTTTGGAGTCTTGATTTCTAAGTCATTGGCCCCTGTGGGGTTTATTCCATATGAATTGGGTTCATCTGCTGAATAATCATTATAATAAATCTTGATAAATATCTAGATAATATTCTGATGCCTATCGATACATTAAAACCAAAAACAAATGTAGAACCTTGTTTGCCAACTCACAACCAAAGGCAATGCCGAAACCCAACAAGGCGTGATCAGACTTCCAACTTACCGTTGGGGCGCATGCTAAAATCTACGGGGTCAAATAGAGCATTGCTTCACCAACGGAAATTAAAATAAATATGCTATATTTAACTAAGAATAATTTTTCTGTACTGTTTAACATGCACATTATTTTTTTGCATTTTTATTCTAATATATAAATCATAAATATCCTATCCTAAAATTCCTGTATCATTAACTCAATACGAAACACCTTTTCAGATCTTTTTAGGCTCTTCAATAGGACTCCTCCCCCACCACAACAAGTACAAACAACAGCAAGAACAATAACAACAACATCAACAAAGTAGTTTGTAAGCTTAACTTCCCGAGTAAGTTAAAACGCACAATTCGAATCCTGGCCACTGTAAATATATGTTCCTATATATCAAACTGAGCAATACCTTATAATAATAAAGCAATGCACAACTCGGTTAGAACGCCAGAATGGAAAGATTCCATTTGTAAAAATAAATAACAACGGATTGTACTCCATTTTACCTTGTGGCTAAAAAGCTATGAAAAATTAGCTGCATATAAAATAAGATTAACTGGCGCCATTTGTCGAACCTTGATAAAAAAAATATGGCTACGAATATTACGAATTACCACTCACCTGAATTCAATGGAGCGTCGACCTTGTAATGGTATTTTGTTCTGGGGAATGCAAATAGCTTTTCATATCGGGCGAAAGTCCAGTATTTCCATTTCAGAGTAAAACATCAAAATAGCCTTATAGTAAATGGAGATGAATTCTCGTTTTCGTTTATTGAAATGATATGAAGATATACGTTAGGTATCCTGTGTAATAAAATATCATTCATCAAATAATTTTAAAATTACAATATGGTTTCATTGATGGACCTTCATTTAGATAATATCTCTTACTATACTTTCACGGCATTGTTTGTGCTGTCGTGTGAAAAAGAAACCAGACATTCTTTATTGCAATAACTGACGTTTCAAGCTGGAATAGTTATAATATGAATATAAAAACAAGAACTCCATAGTAGATAGAAAAAACCATACAGTTTTGGTACGAAGTACAAAAGCAGAGTGCATAAACAAAGATATATGTACACAACACACACACACACACACACACACCCACACACACACACACACACACACATATATATATATATATATATATATATATATATATATATATATATATATATATGTATGTATATATTGATATATGTATGTATTCTTGCAACAATGTCAAGTGCTGTGCAACTGAAAAATCCAAATACATATATTGTAGCAATATATAAATAAAATGCCTTAGTTCACCAAACGAAATTTCATATAATCCTGTATGTCAAGAAAAAGACCGTAAATATTTTGTAGTGGTTTGATGACTATTGGAACTAGACACGAAGTATTGTTTAGATTACTATGCATTTCATTTCTACTGTTAGTATTTCATTCTAAATGCAAACAAATGTAACAATATATACAAATTCATAGTCAAGAGCTTTATATATAAAAAAATGTTGTCCATGAAGCTTCAAAATATAGAGAAACATAGTTTTGTGATATTCATTATTATGAGAATGTAGAAATAGATTCTAAGTCGTGGAACTATGAAATATTTCAGAAATAGACGTTTTATGGCACTAATCCCGGCAAACTAGGTTGTTTCAATCTTCAGTTTTTAGTAGAACGTGCTGAGAGCAGTGCTCTGAAAAGTTGTATTATTGTTAAAAAAAACTTTGTTATTTTTTATTGTGTACTGTACATGATAGGATTGTTAGCTTATCTCATTTTATTATTATTATTATTATTATTATATTATTATTATTATTATATTATTATTATTATTATTATTATTATTATTATTATTATTATTTTCTTTGTGGTTTTGGTTCTTAAATGCATCACTACCCTAAAATTATTCTTGCATTTTAATGAGTTTGCATGAATTATTCACTTTTAATTTAATAATGTTTTCTTTCTTGATAACTAACCTCTTCTTTATGTATTTTCTATTATCTTCTGTTGCTTCTGTTCATGTCTTGCAATAATTAATAATAATAATAATAATAATGTAATAATAACAATAATAAGTAATAATAATAATAAATAATAATAATTTAATAATAATATTAATAAAAATTAAAACCTTTGAAAAACTGAGGCCATGGAAATGCCATCGACCATCGAATATATATGTATATATATATATATATATATATATATATATATATATATATATATATATATATATATAGATATATATATATATATATATATATATATATATATATATATATATATATATATACATATATATTCGATGGTCGATGGCATTTCCATGGGCCTCAGTTTTTCAAAGGTTTAATTTTTTATTATTATTATTATTATTTTATTATTATTCTTATTATTATTATTATTATTATTATTATTATTATTATTATTATTATTATTATTATTATTATTCAAGACATGAACAGAAGCAACAGAAGATAATAGAAAATACATAAAGAAGAGGTTAGTTATCAAGAAAGAAAACATTATTAAATAAAAAAGTGAATAAATTCATGCAAATCATTAAAATGCAAGTATATATATATATATATATATATATATATATATATATATATATATATATATATATATATATATATATATATATATATATTATATATTGCTACTTTCAAAATTGCAATGCATGTTTCCCTCTTTGAAATGTCATGTAGAATTGTTGTAACATTTTTTTTTTCAGATTCCTAGATAGCTTAGAATAGGATGTTTTAAATGTGTGTTCAGATTTCGCATTACATATTATAAAATAATATATATAATATAACGTAGAATGTAAAAAGAGAGAGATTTTCTTTGTCTTTTCGAAGCTATGATTGTTTCCCCTTTTATGGTCAACGCGTTTATAGCGTGCTCAAATCTTCATTTGGTGTTTTGGAGAATCTGTCATCGTACGTTGATAAGACTTCTCCTTCGTGTTGATTGAGTAGAGTACGTGTCTTATTTTAACAAGCCTGGACTCGTACGCATGTCTTTGCCGAGTCCCACGTGGAGATTGCACATTTCTTTATGAAGATTGCGTCAGATTTTGAAGCTACTGGAAGCATTCGTGCCAAAAACGTTTTTGACATCTGCCCTGTCCAGCTTCCGTAAAGGGAAAAGATTTCATTATTTCTTAGAACCTCGAGGCAGTTAGATCTTCTCTCTCTCGCTCTCTCTCTCTCTCTCTCTCTCTCCTCTCTCTCCTCTCGTCTCTCTCTCTCTCTCTCTCTCTCTCTCTCTCTCTCTCGACATCGCATCATTGAGATTATATTAATGTAAACGTAAACTGGTCACTCGTCAACTTGGAATTTCATATTTGATATTTCTTAGAGTTTGTATTTAGTGTTATTTAGTTTCTTTTGTGGAATCTGACACTTCATTTTGCGTAACGGCGCCTGGTTTTTGTGAAAGTGTAATTCAAGCCTGCAGCAGAGAAAGAAAGAAATTGGTATACCAAGGTAAAGTGTGTTTATATTTTTATTAGTTGCAACTAATAACTAAAAGTTAATGGGAAAAGTGTTTAACTAATAACTAAAAGTTAACTAATAACTAATAATTGTTAGGAACAGTGATTAACTAATAACTAATATTTGATGCTTATGATGGTTTGGTAACTAATAACTAATAACAGTTGGTTATGAAGGTTTGGTAATAACTGATGCTTATAATGTTTTGAGTTAAAAAATATCTACACTTTTACACATTGAATATTTTTGTGTTTTGTGTTTGTTCAATTGTTTGTGCACTTGTTCATTTTCTTATTGAAGTGTGTCTTTTTATTTTATGTTTTCGTTTGCATTCACAATTTAATTGACTTAGTTTTTATTTTTCATTGCTTAATCATTGCACATTTAATTAAATTTAACATTTGTGAATTAATTGCATTTACTTAGAATTCTTCAAGTTTTATTATTGTTTAGCACTTGTGAAGTAATTTCAAATTTTCAATTATTGCCTAACACTTTTGAATTTCAATTGAATAAATTTTCTTG
>NC_061100.1:31923873-31926373 GCF_015104395.2 Macrobrachium nipponense
TTTCCATATGAATAGGCTTCATCTTGTGAATAATATAATAATAATAATAATAATAATAATAATAATATAATAATAATAATAATAATAATAATAATAATAATAATAATAATAATAATGATAATGATAATAATAATAATAATAATAATATTCACCATCATTATCATATTGATATATTTTTCAAAAATAAATACAATTATTATAATAGCAGATTAGAAGTAAACCAAGGTTAACTGGAATCCTTTTAAAAATCCAATTCCTATGTAAAGAATATTGAGATGTACACAGAACTAAAATATATGAGAGCTAATCATTTGTAAAACCTTTATTTGCGAAAATAACTTCTTGAATTAGTTTGTGCTAATGAATGTAACTATTTTTCCCTTTTACTTTTTGACGAGTCTTTTTTTTTAATCTTGTTATAATTTGCGGTTTCTTTTTATATGTTAAAATGTGAAATGTGAAATATGAGAAACGCAAGACCTCATGTCAACCAACTGATAAAATAATTTCTATACAACTGTCGATTTTTATATCAAGATACTGAGACACTTCGCAACGCTAAGCAGATTGGAACCTCCACTTATAACAGAAACCTTAATTATATATATTCACAAATCCCACATAATTGTCAAGCCATCAATTAAGACCCACGTCAGTAGAAAGTAATCCAGTCATTAATTAAAGTCTGCTTTGATTACAACTTAGTAGTAGGTTGATGTCTTTGTTCACAGTGGGACTTCAGGCGAAATTTAAAAATAGAAGGAATATAAATTAAACCACTTATTGCCAGACTAAATGAGATTGTCTCTCGTTGTGCCAGTTTTCAGAAATGTAGCTGCCGTATTCGGTATGAACATAACTGTAAAGTGTACAAATAATAGTTTGCTCTGTAATTCTGCTACAGTAAGAAGGAGCATTTGGCAAATTCGATTAGCTAACTTTATCAGGGAAATAACATTTATTATGTGGGAATTAGGTGAGGTGATAGATGGTGAAATATGTTGCAGGGTGGGTTTGGTCACCATAATTAAATTTTTAACTGGTAGTTGTTACGATGTAGCTTCAAGGATATCTACTCTCTCTCGCTCTCTCTCTCTCTCTCTCGGTCTCTCTCTCTCTCTCCTGCCGAAACATTAGCCTGGTATTTTGTTGTAAGGTTATTTTCAGGTACTCTCTCTCCTCTCTGTCTCTCTCTACTCTCTCTCTCTCTCTCTCTCTCTCTCTCTCTCTTTCTTCATTGTGATGGTGGAAAATCATTCAAATCTTACTAATTCTCTCTCTCTCTCTCTCGCTCTCTCTCTCTCTCTTCTCTCTCTCTGAAAAAATACATTTCTATTGTGTGTAGAAATAGATAATACTTTCCACTTTATAATTGTTACTTCTTTTTCATTGCAGATTAAAAAACTAATGTAGGAACTGACTTATTTATCTCTTTAATTTAACTATAGTAAAAATCAAAAGATAATTCTCGTAATTTACTCTTCACTTTTCATTTCCTCAACCACAATTCTGGAATTACAAAACTGACAGGTTGTAACCAAGGAACAATGGCACTTCTCGCTGTATCTGAAAATTCCCTGGTACATAGTGCCATGCTATGCTGTTATCTAGCAACAGATGTTTGGTACTCTTTTCATATGCTAATCGCGGCTACTCTGGGATCATTTGAAAAAGTTAAATGGACCGGCGTAACGTTCCCCTGGGGCTTGTATTGTTGTTAAAAAAGGTAGAACAACTTTTAAAACATCCTTTAAAACCGTCGGTTTGGGTGTTGAAGACTCAAAGCATTGGCAGCTATTTTCAGGAATGTGTTATTCAAGTTAGTCTTTATTTTATGAAAGACCCTTTATTTGCGAAGATTCGTAAGGTATGTCAGATCTTCATTTCAATAAAAGCACTGACTCTTTTAAAAGTATTATATTACTCAAGGTAATCTTTTTATTTTGAAAAATAATTTTAAATATAAAAGGTCTTCCTACGGACGACAAACAGTTAGATTTTTATATGCAGATTGAAGAATAAAACTTAGGTTTAGCCAGCCCCTTCAAGAAAAATAATATTAGATAGGTTAAGATAGCACTATTAACACAAGCTCGCCAAATACCTGTGGATAATTAGAAGTTGGCTCTGTAGGAATCAAAGCAAATGACTGACTTCAGTTCGTTACTTAAAAATTATCTCTCCTGAATTGGGTTATATCACGGTCATTCTAGATCATGTATGATTTGTTGAAGAGTTCGATAATAACAGTAATAATAGCTATTTAATTCGAAGACTTGAATTGAAACTTTAATTCATGTAATCGTCATTGACCCTAATACAGTTGGATCATTTTTTCAACGACGAATTCTGTAGCCCGTAACCTAGCAGTTGCGGCGACTCCAAATCGCGTTGTGGCCTTTGAAAACGTAGCCGTCACGCGCGGTCCCTTCCCTGAATGACTGGCACGGTCAAAATGAAAAGTTTCAACTGAAAAAATGCATTTACGCACCAAACGCCG
>NC_061100.1:31936373-31937949 GCF_015104395.2 Macrobrachium nipponense
TAATCCTGCAGAAGTAGCCATTACTTTTAATAAAGTATGCTTGAGAGAGGGTCTGCTTCCTAAGTATTATTATTATTATTATTATTCTGAAGATGAACCCTATTCATATGGAACAAGCCCTACCAAAGGGACTATTGACTTGAAATTCAAGCATCTAAAAGAATATGGTGTCGTTAGGAAGAAGTAAGAGTAGGTAAAGGGAAACAGAAAAAGATCTCTCTTATTAGAAAAGAAAAAAAAATAATAATAAGTATTATAAAAATGTACCAAAAGACGAGGAGCAGAATATCATAGCAGCAATGCATTGCATCTTCGCTTAAACATTTCAAGTTTCAATTTGCACGACTTCCTCAGGGAGGCTGTTCCACAGTCCAAAGGTGTGAGGAATAACGGACCTCTGGAACTGAGAAGTTCGACAACGAGAAACATATTAAAGATGCAGTAGGAATTGATTGTTGTGGTTATATATTAGAGCAAATATTGTCATTTTTATCACAACTGTGTCATTATTTATTTTAGACCTACTACATTATGACCCTTCAAATACCATTCTGAATTCAGCTGTTTTATAGACAAAATTTGCATGATATATCGAGACCATGTAATCAAATTTACCTCTTTCCAGAGAAAGGTAAAATTTGCCTCCAACAGACTTTGATTCAGTGCAGTCTGTATGAAAAAGCCAATATTTTCACAGAGTTTTCTTCAACTAAATCCACTTTACTAGACTCAAGTTAGTTTTAGTGTAACTCTGAAGCTATCCCTGCCAGGAAAAGAGGAAATACTTAATGTGTCGGTTTTATTGCTCTTACAGATTGTTAAACGAATACATTTATACCTAAAAACCTACCTAAAGCAAACAAGTTCTATTTCACTATTAGCAGAGCAGATTAAAACCTTGATCTTTAGATACAGTACATCTACAGTTCCCCTAAAATACTACTTACCAATAGCTCTAATCATGGATGTTAATAATTGCAGTTCATAAACCATCAATATTTCTGTTATTCATACATTCAATAAAAGCAGAAAATTATACACACTACTCAGTTTAACTGACTAGGTAAGTAAGATTTGCTATCAAATTCACAATTTGAAAATCCCTTGTTTACCAGAGATTTAACCAAAGGAAAACCAAAGCATATTTCATTTATAATTACATACAGTCATTCATATAATTTATATTTACCCTAAACAAACACACTCGATGGTAAAAGCTATTCAGAGAGAGAGAGAGAGAGAGAGAGAGAGAGAGAGAGACGAGAGAGAGAGAGAGAGAGAGAGAGAGAGAGAGAGAGAGAGAGAGAAAGTAACGATTTGGTTATTTTTTTAAACATTTTACATATTCTTTACATTAATTCATCGTGACCTAAGCTTTCTTTTGCAAGGAAATAATCTGAAACGCTCACAAAACAAAACACACACACGCAACTTTTACAAGTGCCAAAAGAATGAAAACAATGACAACAGGATGACGATGTAACTAACTTTTTTTAATATATATGTATTATTATCCTGGAAGTTTTAATCCTTAATTTTAATTCACCCTGAAGATTTAAAATTGCAAGATACATCA